>NC_089834.1:10197462-10474962 GCF_035046505.1 Tiliqua scincoides
TGGTAACATAATTGGCTAATGACATATTTCCAAAACGTAAAATGCACAAGATGTGTTGAAATGCCACTCATGGAACCAACCAGAGCCCTCAGTCTTTTTCCCCAGACCTGGGAATCCCAAGAGATTGTGGAAAATTGGTTGCTTCTGGGTCTGAGAACCAAAGACTTGGAACAGTAAATAGTTCCCGTCCTCCTGCACTGGGAAAGACGATCCGCTCATTGCAGAAGTTGCAATGCACTCTGGTCTAGACCAGATTGCGATCTTGGGTGCAGAATCATGGCTGTGGGCATTTTCAAACCAGGAGCGAAGACAAAAGCCAAGAAGCCATTCTCACATATGTCCAATCTCCTCCTTCATTTCACAACACAAGTACAGGGGTGTGTATCGGTGATATAAAATGTCATTTATTCTTCCTAACATCTGAAAAGGGGACCATCCTAAGAAAATCAGAAGAGACCTGCTGGATCAGGCCAAAGATCCAGCCAGTCCAGCTTTCTCACAGTGGCCCACCAGATGCCTCTGGGAGCATACAAAACAACAAGAGACCTGCATCCTGGTGCCACTCTTTTGCACCTGAGGTAGCCTGCTTCAAATACCAGGATGATGAGTATTCCCATCATGGCTTGTAACCTGTGATGGACTTTTCCTCCATCAATCTATCAAACCCCCTTTTGAAGGCATCTAGGCCTTCAGGTGCCATAACTGCATCCTGTGACAAGGAGTTCCACAGGTTAACGACATGCTGCGTCAAAATATTTTCTTTTGTCTGTTCTAACTCTCCCAATGCTCAGCTTTAGTGAATGTTCCCTGGTTGTGGCCTGGCTCCAGCTTCTGTGTGAATTCCAGATGACTGGATTCCTAGCACAGCACAGGGGGTCCTTTGTGGCCTGAGGATCGCATCTGGTCTGTCAACAACAGACAGGTCCCCTGATCCTTTAACAGCTGCAAACCGGGCTTAATCCAACAGACAAATATTTTCCTGGCAGGGGGAAACCATGACAGGAGACTGTGCTTTGTGCTGTGCAGTTGTCAGAGCCACTGGAGCCTTGCTGGAGAGAAAATTGTCCTCTTCTCCAGGTTTCCACACTCTGCAGAAACATCAGTTTCACAACTGCTCCATCTTCTGGTGAGAAGCATGAATTACTTCTTTTTTTTTTACTACAGGTTGGTGGCTTCAGTGTAAGTCACTTAAATGTCATTTGGGGCAACACAGATTCACTGCGGGGTGGGGAGTGGAGACCTGCAGGTGCAACCGGTGGCGTAGCTGGAGGGGGGGCAGAGCACCCAGTCTGGCGGGGAGCAGCGCGGTGGGCAAGCAGCCCCTCCCTTTGGAGCCATTCCCGGCAGGGGTGGGCAAAACGGAGCCAGACAGCTCTGCTCCCCCCCGCCGGGAATGGCTCAGAAGGGAGGGGCAGCTTGCCCGCTGCACTGAGGGTCCCCACCAGACTGGGTGCTTTGCCTCCCCTCCAGCTACGCCACCAGGTGCAACACAAATAACTTGCCTTCTTTTCCGGAAATCTGAACATTGTGACAGTTAATCTTAAAGGCTAAATATAGTGAGAAATTGTGTTTGCCAGAGGGTGAAACCACAAGCGACGGGGGCAGTCAGGTTTGTTCATTCATGTGTCTGCCCCATTTCAAACAGGAAGGTGGGGCAGGGAGGAATGTCTAGTTGTGACTTCTGTGAAATCCTTCTCGACTGTGATGACAGAGCCTCACAGGGCAAAAATCCAGCTGGATCTCTCCTGTACTTTTCCTGTCCTGCCAGGGAAGATCCATTAGTCGTTCAGTACCAGGTAGAAATGGGAACATCCCTAGGAAAGGGTACTAGATTATTTTCATCCTGGATGATTCTGTCCTGTCCTGGTCAAATTTCTCCATTGGCTTCAGTGGCGTCACTAGGGGGTATGGAGGTCGCAGGGGGTGCATGCTGCACCAGGTGACAAGCACATGGGGGGGTGACACCACTACTGGCCAAAATTTTTAAAATCTTGGTATTTTCAAATAATACCCTCATGTTATATATCATTCAATGCGTAATTCCATGCAGGATGCAAGGAAACAAACTATTTTGAAATATCTCTATGCTATCAAAAGTTATAGCCAAAAAAGCCAGCAGAGTGGGGCAATGGGGCATCATCAATCTCACTTCCCAGGGCGCTGCCCCACCAACTGCATGGGAGGTGGTTCATCGTGGGGGTGACACACTGGCCTCCCACACTGGGTATCACCCTAGTGTCACCACTGATTGGCTTCCCCGGATATATATTTTTTGGGAGTCTTGGTCATTTGCATCCCACTATAACTGAATGGTTGGCAACCTTCAGTCTTGAAAGACTATGGTAGAAGCCTACAGCACCCAGTATTCCCAGGCAGTCTCCCATCCAAGTTCTAACCAGGCCTGACCCTGCTTAGCTTCCAAGATCAGACAAGATCGGGAGATAGTGTTCAGTATAGGGAGATGGTTGGCAACCTTCAGTCTGGAAAGACTATGGTAGAAGCCTGCAGCACCCAGTATTCCCAGGCGGTCTCCCATCCAAGTACTAACCAGGCCTGACCCTGCTTAGCTTCCAAGATCAGACAAGATTGGGAGATAGTGTTCAGTATAGGGAGATGGTTGGCAACCTTCAGTCTCCAAAGACTATGGTATAAGCCTACAGCACCCGGTATTCCCAGGCGGTCTCCCATCCAAGTACCAACCAGGCCTGACCCTGCTTAGCTTCCGAGATCAGACAAGATCGGGAGATAGTGTTCAGTATAGGGAGATGGTTGGCAACCTTCAGTCTGGAAAGACTATGGTAGAAGCCTACAGCACCCGGTATTCCCAGGCGGTCTCCCATCCAAGTACCAACCAGGCCTGACCCTGCTTAGCTTCTGAGATCAGACGAGATCGGGCCCCGTGTTATACATGCTGTGTCTCTTATCCCAGCCCTAACCCACACCCTCCCTTTACGTTTAAAAAATAAAAAGTTCACCTAATATAAATCTGCATATATTAGGCTACAAATGCCTGGAACGCAAAAGTAACTGGGCACAAATGTCCAGGGACGTGTTTGACCAGGGCACAGTTGCCCAGGTCCTGTCACTCTGAAACAGTTATCACGAGTCAGGGAGGCAGGCTTGTTCTGCTTAGCCAGGACGAGCTGCAGCCACAGTCAACTTTCTATATGTCAGTTGCGCACATGTGTCCCTTCAGGGCCAGGATGAGGTTTTGATTGCAGCGCACCCGTCAGCTGTAGCACTGTGCCACTCTCCTCCTTTCGAAGTCATGCAGTAGTAAACACCATCGTCCCCTGCCTGGACCGCAGAGATGATGAGAGAGCAGGTGCTGTTGGCAATGTTTTTGGACGCGGAGAACCTCTCCAGAACCCCCGCACGCCGGCCTTGCGCAGACTCGTCTTTGTAATACAGGAGGTATTTGGGGGGGCTCGGAAGTTGGTGCTGAAACCAGGATATGGTATAAGTGGCAATGCCATCGCCGGAGAGGGTGCAGGAGAGTTGGGCGGTATCTCCCAGGGACACCAAGACGGAGCTGGGCTGGGTCAGTGTGGCCTTTGTGTGGCCTGCTGTTAGGAGACACAAACACACTAAAGATATAATGAGGAGGCCACTTTTTCATGACCTTTACCTGCAGATAGAGAGCCTGATGATGGTTCGTGGATGAACCCGGGAGCAGCTGGATCCAGGCTGACTGTATAGCTAGTCACAGAGATGTAGCGGTTTCCCACGCCATTTTCCCAAATGTATAGCACTGAAGTGAAAGGGGGGATCCTCCCTCATCCGCAGACCAAAAGACCAAAACAGAGAATTTGCAAATGCAATCAGGCAGATGGTTAACCAAGGCTGCAATCCTATACACATTCATTCATTCATTCATTTATACCCCCCTTATGTCCCTAACAGGCACTGAAAGCAACTTAAAAAAAAACATAAAAATATAAACATTTAAAAATATAAAACATATAAAAATATAAACATTAAGAGCTCCTAAAGATCAGTAAAAACAAAAATCTAAGAATCTAGGTAGATGGTTAACCAAGACTGCAATCCTATACACATTCATTCATTAATTCATTCATTCATTCATACCCCCCTTATGTCCCTAACAGGCACTGAAAGCAACTTAAAAAAAAACATAAAAATATAAACATTTAAAAATATAAAACATATAAAAATATAAACATTAAGAGCTCCTAAAGATCAGTAAAAACAAAAATCTAAGAATCTAGGTAGATGGTTAACCAAGACTGCAATCCTATACACATTCATTCATTAATTCATTCATTCATTCATACCCCCCTTATGTCCCTAACAGGCACTGAAAGCAACTTAAAAAAAAACATAAAAATATAAACATTTAAAAATATAAAACATATAAAAATATAAACATTAAGAGCTCCTAAAGATCAGTAAAAACAAAAATCTAAGAATCTAGGTAGATGGTTAACCAAGACTGCAATCCTATACACATTCATTCATTCATTCATTCATTCATTCATACCCCCCTTATGTCCATAACAGGTATTGAAAGCAGCTTTAAAAAAATCATAAAAATATAAACATTTAAAAATATAAAACATAAAAATATAAACATTAAGAGCTCCTAAAGATCAGTAAAGACAAAAATCTAAGAATCGCATTAAAAGCCAAGAACAATAAAAAAAAAGCAGAAAACCTGAAAGTGACTCCCATTCTACTTAGTGGGGCTTACTTCTGAGTAGTCACACATAGAATTGTGCTGCAAGTGCATGAGACAAGGCAGCGGGTTATATCCCTCAGGGCCTATGACAGGACCAGAACAGGACATATTTGAAGTGTCTTCATCTCTTGACCCTAGAGATGCCCATTACCTGCCAAGATAAGCCCCAGGAACCAAAGAGCTGGCACTAGGAGATCCATGGCTGAGACAGGTTTATGGAGCACCCAGTCTTTCTTGATGGTGGAAATCTGGTCTGGATTTTGACTCCAGAGAAACCCCTGAGCACATTTATATTTTAGAATATCGGAGGCCAGACTGGGGGAAAGAGAGCATGCAAATGATCCCCCAAGGGTATGAGCATACAAAGCTGGCAGTTGGAACCCGAGCACCAGCTGGGGATCAAGTCAGACGTGACGAGGTTAGGCAGGCAGTTGGCAACCTTCAGTCTCGAAAGACTCTGGTATCGCGCTCTGAATGGCGGTTCTGGCACAGCGTCTATTGTGGCTGAAAAGGCCGATTCGGGAGTGACAATCCCTTACACACCGGGAGTAAGTGCAGTCTGTCCCTGGTCTGTCTCCCTGGCTATGGGCCTTCCTTCTTTGCCTCTTAGCCTCAGACTGCTGGCAAAGTGTCTCTTCAAACTGGGAAAGGCCATGCTGCACAGCCTGCCTCCAAGCGGGCCGCTCAGAGGCCAGGGTTTCCCACCTGTTGAGGTCCACTCCTAAGGCCTTCAGCTCCCTCTTGCAGATGTCCTTGTATCGCAGCTGTGGTCTACCTGTAGGGCGCTTTCCCTGCACGAGTTATGAGATCAGCTAATGGGGGCACTATTGACTATTGGATTTTTCCTGTGTGTGACATGCATTGATGGATTATGGACATCTTCTGATCTTATATAAATTTTGAATTTTATTTTTATATTGTTTTGATGTATGTATATGCCAATAAAGGTTACAACAACAACAACAACAACAACAACAACAACAACAAAAACAACATCCCTGCACAAGTTCTCCATAGAGGAGATCCTTTGGGATCCGACGTGGTTAAGAATTATGAAAAGATGGATGGTGTGGAGAGAGAAAATTGTCTCTCCTGTTTCACAGTCACAGAACCAGGGGGATAGCCAATGAAACTGACAGGCAGGAGATGTGGGGTGCACAAAAGGAGGCCGTTCTTCAGGCAGCACTGAGTTGGTCTCTGGAACAAGGTGCAGTGGTGGCATCTTGTTGGGAAGGAGATGCTTTCATGGGGGACAGGCCTATCAATGACTTCTAGCCACAATTTCCGGATGCAACTTCAGCAGCAGTCTGCTTCGGAATCCCAGGACGGCATTGCTGGGAGATGGGGCTGCCTTCATCTCCTGCTTGTACTTTTTCCAGAGGGAAAAGGGGACGATTGGCGGGAGGGGTCCAGTCGGCTTTTTCTGATGTTTCTCTGTTTCTGCCCTCTCTTGTCCCCGCTTAGCAAATGGCATCTTTTGAACTTTCCTCATCTACATGCAAATTCTATCATCTGGAATCTTTGATTTGTCTAGATCAGTGGTTCCCAAACTTTTTAGCACCAGGACCCTCTTTTTACAATGGCACGCTGTCAGGACCCACCTACATTTACCAGACTTTAAAAAAAAAGAGATATAGAAACAAATATTTGTTTGTTTGTTTGTTTGTTTGTTTGTTTACTTGCTTGCTTGCTTGCTTACTAGTAATAGTAACTAGAATAAAGACCATGACACATTCATCTCCCTATATTTACATATCCTTGCAAACTGCAGGAGTTTAACTCCTTGCAGGGCACTTAGCAGCTACCTTGCAAACTGCAGGAGCTGAGCTATTTGCAAGGTAATTAGCAGCTACAGGATCTGATTTTTGAATAGCCTCCAGGCAATTAGTTATCTGATCTTTCCATCATGCAACCCACCAAAAATAGGTCCTGACCCACAGTTTGGAACCACTGTTCTAGATCAGCGGTTCCCAAACTGGGGTACTTGTCCTCTCAGGGGTACTTGCCAGGACCTTTGGGGTACTTGAAAAAGAATAATGGAGGAAAAAGGCAGGTCTGTATTAGAATGCCTTGGTGGGCTAATATGAGGGGTACAATTTATGGAAACAGGCTGCCAAGGGGTACGCAACTGAAAAAAAACATTGGGAACACTCCCCTAGGACGGGGAGGCTACCATCCTGTACACACTTTCCTGGGAGTAAACCCCATTGACCATAGTAGGACTTACTTCTGAATAGACATGCCTGGGATTCTGCTCATTTATTATTATTATTATTATTATTATTATTATTATTATTATTATTATTATTATTATTATTATTATTATTATATACAGGGTGATGTACAAATAATGAAAACTTGAGTTTAATTGCGGGGAATGTTCCAATTTTTTAGATCCTCTGAAGGCCCCTGTGCTATGAAGAGGTTTTTTCTCCCTTCCTCCCCTGAATGAACAGCTGTGCCACGCATTCCCCTGCCACACACCACAATAATCACTGGCTTCGTCTTCCTCCTGGGCCCCCGTGACCATCAGAGCCATGACCTTCCCCGATCTGGACCCGGAGAAACGGGCTGGAACGCTCGAGGGCCTGGTGCTGGTGGTGTACATCATGGTCCGAAGAGTGTCCCCCAGTTTCTGCTGGACCCACAAAGGGTAGTTGTAGTCCGTGAGGGTCCCACTATTGAACCTGCAAGACAGGGTGACTACCGCCCCTGGTGGCACCGACTGTGAGGATGTCAGGGACTGCAGCTGCTGTAAACTGGGACCCGAAAGACAAGGCAGGAAAACCAAGATCAGACTATCTCATGGTGTAGCAGCCCCAAACATTTGTAAGGCTGGGTATGCCTTCTGGTTGATGGTTGGCAACCTTCAGTCTGGAAAGACTATGGTAGAAGCCTACAGCACCCGGTATTCCCAGGTGGTCTCCCATCCAAGTACTAACCAGGCCTGACCCTGCTTAGCTTAGAGATTAAGCAAGATTCGTCCCTTCCTTCCACCAAACAACTGGATATCTCTTACTGATGGAAACAAGCCCAATGAAAAGAAGCAGGGCCTGGGTCATTTTGGGGGAAAGGGGTTCCTCAAGTGAAAAGACCCTGTCCTGGTTTCCGCCCAGCTCCGATGAGATACGGTGGCTTCCTCCCAGTCGCTCTTAAACCCCCAGAGGTCAAGACTGCATCTCTTCATGCAAATGCAATGCCCTTCAGCTACCGACTCTGAGTGCAGGAGGGCTACAGAGCAACTAGAGCAGTGTTTCTCAAATTGTGAGTCAGGACCCACTAGGTGGGTCACGAGGCAATCTCAGGTGGGTCCCCATACATGTCAGTATTTCATTTTGAATATTTTACACTTGATGCTGCCTTGGTCTGTGACTGCATTTGGGGAAACGTTTCAGATCTGTACTTTGAACAGGCTACTACGTATGAACTTTTAACCATGATAGCAAATGGGACTTACTCCTGGGCAAGTGTGGGTAGGATTGCAGCTCAGGTTGTTAAAATTTTCCTGTTTGATCATGACATGACATCACTTCTGGTGGGTCCTTGGAGATTCTCATTTTAAAAAGCAGGTCCCGGTGTTAAAAGTTTTAAGGACCACTGAACTACTGGAAATGCAACTGTCTGAGAAAGCACCACTTTCCTGCACTCGGGGTCTTCAGAGCAGGAAGGTCTTTGAGCCCAAGCCTATGCATGTCTACTCAGACATAAGTCTCATTATAGTCAATGGGGCTTACTCCCAGGAAAGTGTGCATAGGATTGGAGCCTGTGTCCATTACTCCCTGGTGTTTTGGAGGCTAGGAGAACCAGGGTCTTCATGAAGGCTAGTTTTTCATCCTAAAGGCAGAGTCAGACCGGGGATCTAGGAAGTCGTAACACACAAGTAAGTGCATTTTGCATTATTCTGCTATGGGCCAGTTCCTCATGTCTAGCCTAAAGGGACTTCACTGTTGTTTCAATCCATTGGGTCTAGTCCAGCCATCAGGAGCCACAGAGCGCACACCCTCCCCTTCTTACATGTCAGCAATATCATGGCACATGACCTCTATGGTCTTGCCTATGGTCATTGTCTCTTCTGATGTCACTTCTAGAAGACTCTTCCAGGGTTCTGCAGCTCTTTTGCTAGTTCTTACTGCTTGTACGCCTCTTTCTCTGACTCAGAGAATTTTTGTTTTAGTTCCACATTTGAGCACACCATTGTGGAACTTGCTATCATGCCGGACAGCACAGAAAAAATCCCCATATTCATCAGCCTGCAGCCCTTTGATGGTGAGTGATGTAGAGTTACTATATGACCATCCCGTGAAATGTGCAGAGACCCCGGAGGCTCTTTCCTTAGCCTTGTAGACAAGTAACTGAGGAGTCTTCCCTGCTCTCTGTTGATACCAGGGTGGGTGGTTTCCACTGATAAAGTTCACACCTTGCAGGGTACAGGAAATGGCTACCATCTGTGCCAGGGCCATCAAAAGTGGACCGCTGGTCTGAATCACCCCAGCCTGAGAACTGAAACCTGGAATGAACAGGAAGAGCAAAGTTTGTGGAAAGCAGTAACAGATCTCACCTTGAAGATCAGCTGCTGCAAGAGACAACAGAATTCCTGGACCTTTGACTGTGGCATAGAAGAATGAATTTTAGCAGTGTCTTCTCCAAACATGGGAGCATACATGGCTCCCTTAGAGATTTTTGGAGAAGATCCATCTTACTTAAAGGTGTTGAGCTAGAGAGACCCATGGTCTCTCACTGACTGAAAGAAACCTTCCAGGGTTTCAGGCAGGGATTCCTCCCAGGTTACTGGCAATCCCATCAGGGATCAAACCTGGAACTGCCTGCTTGAAGAGCAGTGCTACACAGAGCCCTTCATCAAGGCACGCATGACATGGTGGAAAGAAAGACCACATTCTCTTTCCTGTTTCAGACCCATTCCTCCTGTGATCTAACAGATCCCACTTCTCTGGAAAGCTAAGACACCATCTTTGGTCCCTGGCAAGACTTGCAAACATAACATGAACATTCAAAATTATTCTGGGCCCAAAATTATTTATACAAAATTATTTTTGTATATGATAAGCACTGCCAGAATACTTTATGCTCAAAATTGGAAAACTATGAATATACCTTTGGTGGAGGAATGGTGGATAAGACTTATGGATTATGCGGAGATGGATAAATTAACAATTTTGCTTAGGGAGAATTCAACAGAAAACTTTTTGAAGAATTGGAGTCCAGTTATTGATTTTTTGAATCAGAGAGAGGATGGGGATTTGAGGTATTTTGGATTTGAAGATTGATTTTGAAGTATTATTGGTATAGATTAATATTTGTTAATGTTTGGACTGTATGTATTCGGATTATAAGTATGGGAATGTTTTGGCTTCGCTCGTGCTGCTTTATTAGAAGTTTGTTTATGCATGTATTTGTTTTTCTATTTTATGTTTATTATAGTTAAATAAATAAATAAATGACAATAAAAAAAATTCCTGGACAAAATTATTCTGGGCCCAATTCTAGCTAACATTTCAGTGCCTGTGCAGCCACAATGCAGCCCACTGTGGGACCAAATGTTCCTTTACGTTGAGGAGGCCTCCTTGACTTCCCCACCGCCACCACCACAGGATGCTGTGCATGCCCCATTGGCATGGCTATATAAGGGATGGAAAGTCAGATAGGATTGGGCCCTGTGTCTCTAGCCATTCCAGAAGGGAACATCTCTGATCAAACTTGTTCTAAGTGTTCACCAGGACAACAAGCCAAGAGGAAGGCCAGGAGAAGGTTCGGGACCATGGCGGAGAAGTTAGAGCAGCTCCACAGTTTCTCCCACTTCTCCCCTCTCTAGGCCTGCGAAAGGTCCAATCTGTGCAAATCTTCACTTCCTCACTCTGATCTCTGCACAAAGCGAGCATTTAGGGGTGCCAGCATTGCATTTGGGAGCAAGGTTCTGTGCCTTTGGGGTCCAGCACGAAGCAGCATAGGGGAATGGAGAGTTGTCAGTACACAAGCTGGTGAGCCTGACATTCCCCAATAGACTGTGAGCCAGTGTGGTCACTGAGCCTCCCATCCATTCCTTCTCTGATTCTCCAAGATGAAGGGTTACCGGCTTTCACGTCAAAGAATCCAGCTTTGCCGTCAGTGCGTGAGGATGACAGTGTGTCCCATCTGGAACACGTTATGGAGATCAGAGCATAACCTTGGCTTATAATGTTAAGCATAACCTTGGCCACAGGGGCTACTTTTTTCTTTTTATTTACTACAGGAACATTAGAGACATCTGAAGGAAGGAAGGCAGAGGAGCAAAAGCACATTTTCAAGGGGAAATGGTGCAAAATGGCACAGGGGAGCAACTTGCAATGCTTTGCATTGATGTCATTGGAGATACCAAGCACGGCTCCTCACTAGTTCTCCTCCACACTTCCTCTTTCATTCAGTTTTTCACTCTCTTTTCAATTCCAGTCACCAGGAAAAGGGATGGGAGCTGATACACAGCCAGGTATGGCTGTGTAGAGCTTGGTGTACCTCCATGGGCACTTGGAGGTCAAGGAGTGGCCTTCTAGTTTGTTTGTTTGTTACTGTTACCCTGCACATGCCTGATCTTGTCTGATCTTGGAAGCTAAGCAGGGTCAGGCCTGGTTAGTACTTGGATGGGAGACCGCCTGGGAATACCGGGTGCTGTAGGCTTCTACCATAGTCTTTCGAGACTGAAGGTTGCCAACCATTGTTTGTTTGTTTGCTGTATTTTTATTCTGCCGTTCTCCCACACCAAAGGGCTAACAGCATGAAGCATAAAATCAACACAACATATATTAACAGCAATTAAAACATTAAAGCAAAACATTAAAACAAACACCCAGGATCACAACAATTAAAATATCAACCATCAAAAAGTGCCAGCCCTTAGTATCAGTTAAAAGCCTTCATGAATAAGAAGGTCTTGAAAGGCCAAAAGGTTCTCCAGAGAGGGAGGTGTTCTTAATTCCAGGGGAAGGGAATTCTATACACAAGGTGCCACCACTTAGAAGGCCCTATTCCTAGCTGCCACCCCTGTCACCTTTACTGGGGAGGTAGTTTGGCTTCTGCCTTTCCATTGGACCATTCCAGCGACGTGGAGAAGGGGGATTTGCTGCATGGGTAACCTTCTTACCTTCTTTACCCAGGCTTCGCGCACTGGAGAGGACACTCCAACTTTGCCATAGGGATCTGAAGGCCTTAGGAGTGGACCTCAACAAGTGGGAAACCCTGGCCTCTGAGCGGCCCACTTGGAGGCAGGCTGTGCAGCATGGCCTTTAGGCAAAGAGGCAAAGAAGGAAGGCCCATAGCCAGGGAGACAGACCAGGGTCACTCCCGAATCGGCCTTTTCAGCCACACTAGACGCTGTTCCAGAACCACCATTCAGAGCACAGTATCATAGTCTTTTGAGGTTGCCAACAAGTTTGTTCTCTTAAGCAACACATATACGTTGCCAAGTACAGCAACATTCAAAGTTCATAAAGCAGTTGAGGTACACCAAAGATTGAGGGTCCTGGCAAGATTCTTGTTTGTTTTGTTGCAATTGGAGAACATCACGCCCTTGGTCTGGGATTCTGCCGCTTCACATCAAACAGATTCACCTGCTGATGCATGAACCTGGGTGGCAAGTGAGAGGTTTTTGTCTCAGTTCCCCATGAGAATGAATCACCGTGTTACATGCTTCGCCCACTATCCCATGTGCAGCAGTAATAATCAGCCTCATCTTCAGCTTGAACTCCAGCGATGACTAAATTCCAGATGTTGTTGGATGTGTCCGGGGAGACAGTGAATCTCTCTGGGACCCCCGAGCCCCTGCTCTGGTCACTGCTGCTATAATAGTGGTAGAGAAACCAAGGGGCACTGCCTGGTTTCTGTTGGAACCATCGGACCCTCTCACTGCTGATCGTAAGGCCAGATACTGTGCAAGGAATCTGAACTGTTGCTCCCGGAGAGTCCACCATTGTAGGCTGTTGCTTCACCACTACCTCGGATCTGGACCCTGTGAAGTCATAGACAATGAATGAGACTTCCTGCTTCAAACACACCCACCTGTCTTAGATTAACAGCCCAATCCAATCCACACTTTCCTGGGAGTAAGCTTACTTCTAAGTAGACATGCATAGGATTGGGCTCTAAGCCACCAGCCACCGGTATTTCTTACCTGAGGCAAATACCCCAAGGAAGAAAACCACCGGAACGCACAACATTGTCACAAGAATTCACGTGTCCTGTGTCTCTTGGAAGCCTCTCCTTCCTTCTTATCTGATGTCACCCCCTATGGAAGCAAATTTCCCTGCACCTTTATGCAGATGTTGGCACCTGTGATTGGCTGTCCATCATGGTGCTGTCTGATGTCATCAAGTGACAGGACAAGAAGTGATCAAGAGAGCGACTAAGATGATTACTGGGCTGGGGCACCTTCCTTATGAGGAAAGGCTACAGCGTTTGGGCCTCTTCAGCCTAGAAAAGAGACGCCTGAGGGGGCACATGATTGAGACATACAAAATTATGCACGGGAAGGACAGAGTGGATAGAGAGATGCTCTTTACACTCTCACATAACACCAGAACCAGGGGACATCCACTAAAATTGAGTGTTGGGAGAGTTAGAACAGACAAAAGAAAATATTTCTTTACTCAGCGTGTGGTTGGTCTGTGGAACTCCTTGCCACAGGATGTGGTGATGGTGTCTGACCTGGACGCCTTTAAAAGGGGATTGGACAAGTTTCTGGAGGAAAAATCCATTACGGGTTACAAGCCATCATGTGTATGTACGACCTCCTGATTTTAGAAATGGGCTATGTCAGAATGCCAGATGCAAGGGAGGGCACCAGGATGAGGTCTCTTGTAATCTGGTGTGCTCCCTGGGGCATTTGGTGGGCCGCTGTGAGATACAGGAAACTGGACTAGATGGGCCTATGGCCTGTTCCAGTGGGGCTGTTCTTATGTTCTTATGACATCATGTAGGAGAAAGACTGCTTAAAATGAGAGACGCTGACTGAAATTTCACCCTCTCTGCTGGATAGGTCAGTATGTGTTGAGATGGCTGAGGTGACCCATTCATCAGGAAGAGGCAGAAGACCATTTTTTAAATTTAAAAAATGTATATCCCACTTTTCCTAAGAAGATCAAAGCAGCTTACATTATTAAAATACATGAAATGTAGCATAAAAACATGTAGCCTGATCCAGCAGGGTTGTTTCTTATGCAGGGGGTGGCAATTGCACCGGGCAACAAGCTTTCAGGGGGCAACAAGCTGAGCTTGACACTAGTGTCCAAAATTGTGAAAACATTGGTATGTACAAATACCACCATGTTATATATCATTGGAAAGGTAATTTAATGCTGAATGGAGTGAAGCAAACCGCACTGGAATATCTGTATTCCATCAAAAGATATGGCCAATTAGCCAGAAAGCTTTATTTATTTATTTACTTGTAAATTAAATTTAATTTCATGGGAGGGGGTTAAAAAAATCTCCCTTTGATGGGTATCTGCACTGAGCAGCGGGTTGGACTAGATGACCTCCAAGATCCCTTCAACTCTAAAATTCTATTATTCTCCTATGCTCCTCACTTTGGAATGACAAAGCCACATCTAAATCAGATATATGTTATTTGACGAGGACTGGCTTGTAATCGGGACTGCAGGGAATGCAACATACTTGGGCCTGGAATTAGAAAGGAGCTGGAAATATCTTGGAATCTCAGAAAATGATTGCACATATTATGCAAATGCTAGCCTTTACATTTTGTGTCAGTCTACATAGTTTTATATATAATAATTCATAGTTATTGAATGTCAATAGTTATTCATAGTCAATAATTCTATGAATTATTGTAATTCATAGAAATTATTGGATGAAATTATGATCCAATGGAGAAGGGAAGTGGTCCCAAAGAAATTTTGTGCTCCCAAAAGGGGTTGAAAAGAAATATTGTACCCCCTGAAAAAAATTCCTTTCAAAGTTCCTGCCAGTAGGGATGGTTGCCATCTTTCTTAACCCGCACTGCTCCTGTGCATTTAACGGCATGTGGAAAGCAGGCAAAACTTCACTCTGCTCACTTTTCTCCATACATAGCCCATTCATTTTCCGCTGCCCTGCTGAAATGGTATCACTAGGGCTTGGGTCACCCAGTGCGGGAGGCAAGCATGTCACCCTCATGATGGACCTCATCACATGCAGGGGGTGGGGCAATGCCAAGGGCTGTGGGCATGGTGATGTGCCATTGCTCCACCTCAACTGGGTTTTTTTGGCTATAACTTTTGATAGCATAGAGATATTTCAACGCAGTTTGTCCAGTTGCGTTCTGCACGAAAACACGCATTGTTTGATATATAACATGATGGCATTATTCAAAAATAGCAAGATTTTAACTATTTTGACTAGTAGTGGTGTCACCCCCCCATGAGCATCACCCAGTGCAGCCCGCACCCCCCTAGTGACATCACTGCATGGCTGTTAAAGGCAGAAGAGCAGGCCAGAGAAAAATGCACCCTGTCCAATAAGTGACTTATCTATTCCTGTCTGTCCACAAGAGCATCAAAATCTAGAAGGGCTACTGTAAAGGTCTGGAAAATTGTGCATTGTTCACTGATGGAAGTTCTAAGATTGAGAGATATACAGGGATTTTTCTCTCTCTCTCTTTCCCCTCCAGTGCCTCTCTCTCTCTCTCTCTCTCTCTCTCTCTCTCTCTCTCTCTCTCTCCAGTCCAGCAAGCTTTTTGCTTCAGTTCCACATCTGACTGTGCTAGAGTGGAACATGCTATTTTGCCACACGGCACAGTAATAGCTTGCTTCATCCTCCACCTGCACCGCGGCAATAGTGAGCGATGCCGTGTTGCCCTGTGTCTCCCCGGAGAAGCGTTCAGGCACCCCAGAGGGTCTTTCCCTAGACTTGAAGATGAGCAGTTCAGGACGCAGCCCTGCTCTCTGTCGATACCAGGACGGATGAGTAGTGCTAATAAATTCCACACCGTCCAGGGTACAGGATATGACAGTCGCAACTCCCTGGGCCACAGATAGTGTGCCAGGCCTCTGAGTCAGCCCAGCCTCTGAACCAAAGCCTGGAACAAAGGGGACAAAAAGCAAACAATCATATCAGTGGCTCTGCAGCATGAAATAGGGACAAATTTCCTATGCAAGGAAGGAAGGACAAATTTCCAGAGTATTCTCTTTCCTGTCATGCCCTGGTGGGGAGAAATGACCCCTGTTTAAATGCTCTCGTCTAAGTGAGTCGAAGGGGTCCTGCCCTCCCTTGAGTCTACCATGTCCCTTTCTTTGGGAAACTGAGTCACCTTCCTCGGAGATAGAGAAATGATACACATGGAACAGAAGTCCAAGATAAATTAAGTCCTCAATTGAATCGAGAAGGAACCATTCCCTGCCACCTCAGCCCCCCTCCCAAAAAACAACCCCATGTTCTCACTAGTGCAGTAAGTTACAAGGATGAAGAGGAAAACTTTTGAAGCCATGGCTGAGAATTTAGAGCAGCTTCACTGGGCAACCACCTCTCCTCCTTTTAACAGTCTTGAAGACTCAGCAAACCTATGCAAATCTGCCCTTCCCCTCCTTTCCTGCGTCGGACCTCTGCAGAAAGGGTCGTGTGTTTCCGTTTGCCAGCCTGGCATTGATGGACAAAATCCCCTGGGCCTTCCACAGCTGAGTGGAATTGATGGAGGGAACATGGCCTAGTTCTGCAAAGGGAATAAGTGGATCGCTGGCCCTTATTGAGATCCCCCGAGGAGCTGCTCGCGAAATGCAACCCTCCTGATTTTGCATTCAGCTGCTCGAACAGGGGACCTTCCCAATGAAGCCTGTCCCAAGTTCTCACTAGTGTAGTAAGTCAGAAGGAGAAGGAGAAAGGGGACACATACACAAAACATCAGGGATGTATGTGCAACTGGGACACAGAAAAACAGTGGCATGGAACAGCCATTGAAGTTTAAAGAGGCTAGAGGCATGATCTCTCAATGTAATGACACCCAGACAACATGTTCCGTTGACAACAGTTTTCAGTCCAGCTCAGATTCAGGCTGGCTGGAAACAGAAGAGTTTCTTTCTCACAGGGGTGGTCACCGTGTTTTTCGATGAAAGGGCACAATCAGTAGAAGTGAACATGGGCAGTGCAACTTCAACTCAGTCACAAGAGAATAAGGAAGATGGTTTCAGTCTCACTTCCCCAACCAATTCACATCAGCCAAGTCTGCCTATCTGTTGCTTTGATGAAAACAGTGAGAAGGCAATGGTGACCCCTGCTGGTGACAGTGCCTAGAAGTGCCTCCTCTTCCTCCTCTTCCTCATCATCATCAGTCACTCAGAGGAGGGTTAATGCAACTCAACTGAGAGCAGGATTCATGGCGGGGGGTTCCCAGTGCACCATTTTCCAGCTGAAAGACCAGCCCATTCTTTGTGAGCGCCTTCATTCGTGGGGTCCCTTTGAATCAAACCAAAAGTGCTGCAATTCTGCAACTGAAGAGACCACCTGAGGAGCACAGCCCATGGCTGCTTGAAGTTTATTTTAATTTTTGCAGTTGTCCAGAGGTAACGCACACAAGGCAGCATCTGGTGGCTTTCCACTGCTGCCTACATGTGAACCACTCCAAGTTATCCCAGCTTCCCACTTGTTAGTTGGCAACCTTCAGTCTCGAAAGACTCTGGTATCGCGCTCTGAATGGTGGTTCTAGCACAACATCTAGTGTGGCTGAAAAGGCCAATCCGGGAGTGACAAAGGCAAAGAAGGAAGGCCCACAGCCAGGGAGACAGTCCAGGGGCAGACTGCACTTGCTCCCAGTGTGGAAGGGATTGTCACTTCCGAATTGGCCTTTTCAGCCACACTAGACGTTGTTCCAGAACCACCTTTCAGAGCGCGATACCAGAGTCTTTCGAGACTGAAGGTTGCCAACATGACATGATAGGACTTGGTTTGTCCACATCTTAGTTGCTTCCTCTGAACTCACTCCATGTTATCAAGATCATTCTTAAAATGGGGTGCCCAGAACTGGACACAATGATCCAAGTGGGTTTTGACAACAGCAAGAAGGAGTGAAGCTAGAGCAGCAGTTCTCAAACATTTCGCCCCCTGGAGCCCTTTACACACCTAAAAGGAGTCTCAGAAAGCTGCACTGGCACATGGGCAGAGTCTCAGGAAAACTCACTTGCACATGCGCAGAGTCTGAGGAATCCCCAGAGTGCTGGCACATGCATGGAGGGGTGCAGTCGAAAGCCCAGTGCCGACTACTGGTGAAGAACCAGAACAGGAGGGGAATAAGGATGGAGAGCCACAAACAGGGGAGGCACGAGGGATGGGTGAGCAAGTCGGGCAAGGGACAGAAGGTGGCCATGTATGGTGTGCTCGTGGAGCCCCTGATGGGGTGTCAGGGATCGCAAGGCTCCTGGGAGAACACTTTGAGAAGCATTGCTCTAGAGCAGGGGTGCCCAAACCCCGGCCCGGGGGCCACTTGTGGCTCTCAGGGGCTCCCAATACGGCCCTCAGGGACCCCCAGTCTCCAATGAGCCTCTGGCCCTCCAGAGACTTCTTGGAGCCTGTGCTGGCCCGACACAACTGCTCTCAGCATGAGGACGACTGTTTGACCTCTCACCCGAGCTGTGGGATGAGGGCTCTCTCCACTGCTTGCTGTTTCACATCTGTGATGCAGCAGTGGCAGCAAAGGAAAGGCTGGCCTTGCTTTGTGCAAGGACTTTTATAGGCCTTGAGCTACTACAAGACCTTCATTCATTCACAGAAGTTCCATCTCTAATAAATTCATTTATGTACATTTATTCAAATTTGAAATGTAAATTAATTCATTCTTTTCCTGGTCCCCAACACAGTGTCAGAGAGATGATGTGGTCCTCCTGCCAAAATGTTTGGATACCCCTGCTCTAGAGTCTAGGGCAGGGGTCTCTAAACTTTCTGGCCAGAGGGCCATATGAAATATCTGGCACAGTGCTGAGGGCCGGAAAAACATTTAAATATAAAATTTAAATAAATAAATTAGAGATGGAACTTAGATGAATGAATAAATGAATGAGTGGGCTCATTCACTCAGCCTCTCCGGCCCTCAGAACACTCTCCAGATGCAATCAGAGCACAGCTCTGGTCATTTTTAGTCAAGTGGGCCAGAGGCTTTCAGGGGACAAAAGGCTGGTCACGGGTCGGATAGAGGCTCACTGCGGATCACATCTGGCCCCCTGGCTGGGGTTTGGAGACCCCTGCTCTAGAGGAACAGTGGAAACTCCTTCTTCTTCTTGCTTGTGTTCCTCTTTCTCTGGCTCAGAGAATTTGTGTTTCAGTTCCACATCTGAGCATAGCATTGTGGAACTTGCTATTATAATAGGCAGCGCAGAAATAGTCCCCTTCATCGTCAGCCTGCAGCCCTTCGATGGTGAGAGACGCAGTATTGCCATACGCGTATCCGGTGAAACGTGAAGAAACCCCAGAGGCTCTATCCTGAAACTGGTAGAGGAGTAACTGAGGAGTCTTCCCTGCTCTCTGTTGATACCAGGACGGGTTGGTGCTGCTCATGCGATCCACACCGGGCAGGGTACAAGATATGGCTACCATCGTCCCCGGGGCCATCACAAGTGGACCTCTGGTCTGAATCAGCTCATCCTGAGAACTGGAACCTGGAATGAACAGGAAGGAAAGCAAGCAGTCACATCACTAACCTGAAGTTTGGCCGCTGCAAGAGACAGCGGAATTCCTAGACCTTTGACCGTGGCATAGAAGAAAGAATTGTAGCAGTGCCCTCTCCAGACATGGGAACATATGTAGCTTCTTGATCTTTAGAGAAGATCCATCTTCCTTGGAGATGTTGAGCTAGAGAGATCCAAGGTATCTCACTGATTGAAAGCAACTTTCCAAGGTTTCAGGCAGGGATCCTTTCCAGGCTGCACAGCAATCCCACCAGGGTTTGAACCTGGAACTGCCTGCTTGAAGAGCAGGTGTGCTATCACTGAGCTACACTGTGCCCTTCTTCAAGGCAAACTTGGCATCGTGGAAAGAGACTATATCTGTGCCCACATTGTCTTTCCTAAGTTAACTGTCTGAGCCCCAGGACTCATTCCTCCTGAGATCTAACAGATCCCACTTCTCCAGAAGACTAAGACACCATCTTTGGTAGCTGACAAGGACGTTCAAAATGATTCCATCTCTAGCCATTCCAGCAGGGAACATTTCTGATCAAACTTGTCCTCACCAGGAAAATAAGTCAAAAGGATGGCCAGGAGAAGATTCAAGACCATGGCTGAGAATGTTAAGAACACCTCCACTGGTCAACCTTCTTCCTTCCATTTATTGCCTCTCAAGGCCTGAGAGTGGTCCAACCTATGCAAATCTTCACTTCCTCTCTCTGATCTCTGCACAAAGGAAGCATTTAGGGTTGCCAGCGTTGCATTTGTGAGCAAGGCTCTGTGCTTTTGGGGGGCAGGCAGGAATCCATGCAGGGAATTGGAGAGTTGCCAGCTCACGGCCCAGAGATCTCGAATTCCCGTTCAAGTTTACAAATGGACTGAAAGATAGCACAGTTCCTGAGCCCTCATCCATTCCTTTTCTGGTTCTCCAGGCAGTGGTGTCACCTGGTAGGGCCAATGGGAGAAGTGAGCCTTCCCCCCCCCCCCACTGACAGCATGGTGTGCCTTGTCAATTGTCAGAAACCTGATGGTGTGCCTTGACCATTTGAGTGCCTTGTCAGTGTGCCCTGAGATGGAAAAGGCTGAAAATCACTGCTCTAGAGGAACAGTGGAGACTATTTCTTCTGCTTGCTTATGTTCCTCTTTCTCTGGCTCAGATAATTTGTGTTTCAGTTCCACATCTGAGCATATCATTGTGGAACTGACTATTATACGAGGCAGCACAGAAATAGTCCCCTTCATCGTCAGCCTGCAGCCCTACAATGCTGAGTGATGCAGTATTGGCATACGCGTATCCAGTGAAACGTGAAGAAACCCCGGAGGCTCTATCCTGAAACTGGTAGATGAGTAACTGAGGAGTCTTCCCTGCTCTCTGTTGATACCAGGACGGGTGGGTGCTGCTGATGCGATCCACACCAGGCAGGGTACAAGATATGGCTACCATCGTCCCTGGGGCCATCACAAGTGGACCTCTGGTCTGAATCAGCTCAGCCTCAGAACTAAAACCTGGAATGAAGAGGAAGGAAAGCAAACAGTCACATCGCTCAATCTGAAGTTTGCCCACTGCAAGACACAACAGAACTCCTGGACCTTTGACTGTGGCATAGAAGAGTGAATTTTAGTAGTGACTTCTCCAGACATGGGAACATACGTAGCTTCCTGAGCTTTAGAGAAGATCCATCTTCCCTGGAGATGTTGAGCTAGAGAGATCCATGATATCTCACTGATTGAAAGCAACTTTCCAAGGTTTCAGGCTGGGATCCTTCCCAGGCTGCCTAGCAATCCCACCAGGGTTTGAACCTGGAATCGCCTGCTTGAAGAGCAGGTGCGCTGTCACTGAGCTACACTGTGCCCGTCCTCAAGGCAAACATTGCATGGTGGAAAGAGACTATATCCATGCCCACATTGTCTTTCCTAAGTTAAATGTCTGAGCCCCAGGACTAATTCCTCCAGAGATCTAACAGATCCCCTTTCTCCAGAAGACTTTTACAACTGACAAGACTTGCAATCATGAGAAGGACATTCAAAATGATTCCATCTCTAGCCATTCCAGCAGGGAACATTTCTGATCCAATTTGTCCTCAGTTCTTACCAGGGCAGTAAGTCAAGAGGACGGCCAGGAGAAGATTCAAGACCATGGCTGAGAATGTTAAGAGCATCTCCACTGGTCAACCTTCTTCCTCCCATTTATCGCCTCTCAAGGCCTGAGAATGGTCCAACCTATGCAAATCTCAATTTCCTCTCTCTGCTCTCTGCACAAAGGGAGCATTTAGGGTTGCCAGCGTTGCATTTGTGAGCAAGGCTCTGTGCTTTTGGGGGGCAGGCAGGAATCCATGCAGGGAACTGGAGAGTTGCCAGCTCACCGCCCAGAGATCTCAAATTCCTGTTCAAGTTTACAAATAGACAGAAGGATAGCACAGTTCCTGAGCCCTCATCCATTCCTTTTCTGGTTCTCCAGGCAGTGGTGTCACCTGGTTCGAGAGACCAGGGTGTCACCCCCCTGATGGACCTGCTTCCAAGCAGTGGGAGAGCCCCAAGCAGTGGGCGTGATGATGCTCCGATGCCCAGCCCTACTGGTTTTTGGCTATAACTTTGATAGAATAGAGAGATTTCAACGCAGTTTGTTTCACTGCAATCTACATGAAACGACACATCAAATGATATATGACCTGATGGTATTATTCAAAGATGCCAAGATTCTGGCCAGTATTAGTGCCACCTCCCCTTGGGCATCACCCAGTGCAGCCTGTACACCCTGTACCCCCCTAGCAACACTATTCTCTCCAGGCACCTTTCAGCTTTGTGGGTCAGAAGGCACACCCTCTGGACTTGGCTCCCTGCAACTCTGCTTTTGGACATTCAGCACCTCCAGGGATGCAAGAACACCCTGCCCCCACCACTCAGTAGTGAGAGTGGCCAACCTGCAACCCAGAGATGATTCCCTTGCATTCGGTTATGCTGCTGAACTGGGGGATGGAGGCATCACAACTTCTCCCTCCCACTTTCCCCTGGTCTATTCTTCATACTGCCCATCCCCTACTAACAGGCTTCCCTAGTCCTTTCCTTCCCACTCTGATTGTAAAAAAAAAAAAAATACAAACCTTCACAGCAGCCAAGTCTACCTATCGGTTGGATAGATGAAAGCGGTGAGAAGGCAATGGGGACACATCCTGGTGACAGCTGTTGGAAGTGCCTCTTCCTCCTCCACAATACCCATTCAGAAGAGGTTTGTGTGACTCAGCTTGGAATGGGCTGCGGGGTGGGGGCATTCCCTACACTCCATTTTCCAGCTGAAAAATTCCCCCTTTCTTGGTGCATTCCCCTGCATTCATGCTCCCACCTTAAATCAAGCCAAAAGTCTTGCATTTCTACAACCGAAGAAACCAAATAAGGAGCACAGTCAATGCCTCCCTTAATTTTATTTTCTTCTGGGTTTTCAGAGGTGGCAAATACAAGGCAGCTTTGGGTGTGTTCTGAGTCACACCACCGCTCCCTAAATGGGAACCATTCCAAGTTCACCTGACCTTCCTTCCCACTAATAAGCCAATAAGATGGTCAGCGTAAGGATGAAAGCCAAGACTGAGAACTACATCTGGATCCATTGACTGAGATCTTCCTAATCTTTCCCAAAGGCCTTTTCCTTTTGAGCTTGAACTGTAGATAGAAAAGGAGAATTTGAATGGCCAAGTGATTGGTGTCTTTTGTGATGTCTCCACCACAAGCTTACTCCTGCCTCTTGCATCCACCTTCATTCCATCTAAGGACTCCTAATAAGGCCAATTCCACTTCATAGAATCATTGAGTCGAAGGGACCGGCAAGACCCTCTATCTTGTCTATGGAGGCTGCCCAAAGCGGCAATATGGCCGTCAGATGGCTATACAGGCTCTGCTGAAAGACCTCCAAGAGCTTCAGTTGATGCACAGACAGGATGAAGTCGGTTTCTGACACACTTCCTCATCTGAACGCATCACTGTGCATGCACTCCCTGTCCATACATAACAGTAAAAATCAGATTCGTCTTCCGCCAGGGCCCCTGTGATGGTCAGGGACATCGTGTTGCCCGACCTGGATCCAGAGAAACGGGCTGGAATACCAGACGGCCTGGTACTGGTGCTGTGCATCATCAACCGCGGAACAGCCCCGTCTCTCTGCTGAACCCACCCAGGGTGGTTGCTATCACCAATGGTTCCGCTACTGAAGAGGCAAGACAGGGTGACCGTCCCCCCCACTGACACAAATTCTGGGTTCTTCAAGGCCTGCAGCTGCTGGAAACTGGGACCTGAAACACAACAGGGCAGGGACACACTGAGCAAAGGATTCCACTCAGTGGCATCACTTTCAATTTGCGCACTTGGGAATGTGAGGATGACACTCATGCTGGTTTTATTCCAAGTCAATTGTTGCCCCTTCCACGACACGAATGTCCCTTACCTATGGAGGCGAGGACTGTGCAGAGAAGCAGGAACCGGAACATTCTGGGGGAAGTGGGTAACTGTCCTAAAGCAGAGGGATCTCTGCTGGCTTCCTCCCCGTCTCTCTTAAACCTCCAGGGTCAAGAGAGCAACCCCCCGTCATGCAAATGTGCTGATCCTTAACGCCTGTCCCCATGTGAAAGAGTCTGTGGGAAAGGGAAAGGAAACATAGCCTGCTGGTCAAACATAGATGCATGCAACACTTCTCTGAGGCTGAGACAGTTTCTTCCTGGTCCTTGAACTCAACGCTTTGGGCCACGGAAGGGTGCCCATGATTAAGGAGGTTTCATATCCCAGGTGCAGGGTGTGCACAGTGCTCACTCTGGCCATGCAGTTCTGAGAAGCTGCAGCCTCTCCCCCTACAGATGAAACCCAGAATCATGCAATGTCTGCCTTTAAAGTGCAGATGCCATCCAGCCAAAGTCCAGCGTTTATTAAATTTCCCCTTCTGGGAATGGGAACATTGAACACAGCCTTCTTTTCCTTCACTGGGTCTTAAAAAGGCTCAGCTGTGACTGGATATGATGCCTTAAACCCGTCATTAACATAAGAACATAAGAACATCCCCACTGGATCAGGCCATAGGCCCATCCAGTCCAGCTTCCTGTATCTCACAGCGGCCCACCAAATGCCCCAGGGAGCACACCAGATAACAAGAGACCTGCAAGGCTTCCTGGGAATTGTAGTTAAGAACATAAGAACAGCCTCACTGGATCAGGCCATAGGCCCATCCAGTCCAGCTTCCTGTATCTCACAGCGGCCCACCAAATGCCCCAGGGAGCACACCAGATAACAAGAGACCTGCATCCTGGTGCCCTCCCTTGCATCTGGCCTTCTGACATAACCCATTTCTAAAATCAGGAGGTTGCGCATACACATCATGGCTTGTACCCCGTAATGGATTTTTCCTCCAGAAACTTGTCCAATCCCCTTTTAAAGGCGCCCAGGCCAGATGCCGTCACCACATCCTGTGGCAAGGAGTTCCACAGACCAACCACACGCTGAGTAAAGAAATATTTTCAGCCACTGTGCTGTGGCATGCTGGTGTGCCACAGGAATTTGGGGGAAGGTCATTTATTAGTAGGGCCAATGGGAGAAGTGAGCCTCCCACCCCCCTCCACTGGCAGCATGGTGTGCCTTGTCAATTGTCAATAATCTGATGGTGTGCCTTGACCATTTGAGTGCCTTGTCAGTGTGCCCTGAGATGGAAAAGGCCAAAAATCACTGCTCTAGAGCAGGGGTGTCCAAAGTTTTTGGCAGGAGGGCCACGTCATCTCTCTGACACTGTGTCAGGGGCCGGGGGGGAAAAAAAAGAATTAATTTACATTTAAAATATACATAAGTTTACATCAATAAATATATTAAAGATGAACTTATATGAATGCATGAAGGTCTTGCAATACCTCAAGGCCTATGAAAGGCCTTGCACAAAGCAAGGCTGGCCTTTCCTTTGCTGCCACTACTGCATCACAGACATGAAACAGCAAGCAGTGGAGGGAGCCCTCATCCCATAGCTCACGCAAGAGGTCAAGCAGTCACCCTCACGCTGAAAGCAGTTGCATCGGGCCAGTGCGGGCTCCAGAAAGTCTCTGGAGGGCCAAAGCCTCATTGGAGACTGGGGGCTCCCTGAGGGCTGCATTGGGAGTCCTCAAGGGCCACAAGTGGCCCCAGGGCCGGGGTTTGGACACCCCTGCTCTAGAGGAACAGTGGAGACTATTTCTTCTGCTTGCTTATGTTCCTCTTTCTCTGACTCAGAGAATTTGTGTTTCATTTCCACATCTGAGCATATCATTGTGGAACTGATTATTATACGAGGCAGCACAGAAATAGTCCCCTTCATCATCAGCCTGCAGCCCTATAATGCTGAGTGATGCAGTATTGGCATACGCGTATCCAGTGAAACGTGAAGAAACCCCGGAGGCTCTATCCTGAAACTGGTAGATGAGTAACTGAGGAGTCTTCCCTGCTCTCTGTTGATACCAGGACGGATGGGTGCTGCTGATGCGATCCACACCAGGCAGGGTACAAGATATGGCTACCATCGTCCCTGGGGCCATCACAAGTGGACCTCTGGTCTGAATCAGCTCAGCCTGAGAACTAAAACCTGGAATGAAGAGGAAGGAAAGCAAACAGTCACATCGCTCAATCTGAAGTTTGCCCACTGCAAGACACAACAGAACTCCTGGACCTTTGACTGTGGCATAGAAGAGTGAATTTTAGTAGTGACTTCTCCAGACATGGGATCATACGTAGCTTCCTGAGCTTTAGAGAAGATCCATCTTCCCTGGAGATGTTGAGCTAGAGAGATCCATGGTATCTCACTGATTGAAAGCAAGGTTTCAGGCAGGGATCCTTCCCAGGCTGCCTAGCAATCCCACCAGGGTTTGAACCTGGAATCGCCTGCTCGAAGAGCAGGTGCGCTGTCACTGTGCCCGTCCTCAAGGCAAACATTGCATGGTGGAAAGAGACTATATCCATGCCCACATTGTCTTTCCTAAGTTAAATGTCTGAGCCCCAGGACTAATTCCTCCAGAGATCTAACAGATCCCCTTTCTCCAGAAGACTTTTACAACTGACAAGACTTGCAATCATGAGAAGGACATTCAAAATGATTCCATCTCTAGCCATTCCAGCAGGGAACATTTCTGATCCAATTTGTCCTCAGTTCTTACCAGGGCAGTAAGTCAAGAGGACGGCCAGGAGAAGATTCAAGACCATGGCTGAGAATGTTAAGAGCATCTCCACTGGTCAACCTTCTTCCTCCCATTTATCGCCTCTCAAGGCCTGAGAATGGTCCAACCTATGCAAATCTCAATTTCCTCTCTCTGCTCTCTGCACAAAGGGAGCATTTAGGGTTGCCAGCGTTGCATTTGTGAGCAAGGCTCTGTGCTTTTGGGGGGCAGGCAGGAATCCATGCAGGGAACTGGAGAGTTGCCAGCTCACCGCCCAGAGATCTCAAATTCCTGTTCAAGTTTACAAATAGACAGAAGGATAGCACAGTTCCTGAGCCCTCATCCATTCCTTTTCTGGTTCTCCAGGCAGTGGTGTCACCTGGTTCGAGAGACCAGGGTGTCACCCCCCTGATGGACCTGCTTCCAAGCAGTGGGAGAGCCCCAAGCAGTGGGCGTGATGATGCTCCGATGCCCAGCCCTACTGGTTTTTGGCTATAACTTTGATAGAATAGAGAGATTTCAACGCAGTTTGTTTCACTGCAATCTACATGAAACGACACATCAAATGATATATGACCTGATGGTATTATTCAAAGATGCCAAGATTCTGGCCAGTATTAGTGCCACCTCCCCTTGGGCATCACCCAGTGCAGCCTGTACACCCTGTACCCCCCTAGCAACACTATTCTCTCCAGGCACCTTTCAGCTTTGTGGGTCAGAAGGCACACCCTCTGGACTTGGCTCCCTGCAACTCTGCTTTTGGACATTCAGCACCTCCAGGGATGCAAGAACACCCTGCCCCCACCACTCAGTAGTGAGAGTGGCCAACCTGCAACCCAGAGATGATTCCCTTGCATTCGGTTATGCTGCTGAACTGGGGGATGGAGGCATCACAACTTCTCCCTCCCACTTTCCCCTGGTCTATTCTTCATACTGCCCATCCCCTACTAACAGGCTTCCCTAGTCCTTTCCTTCCCACTCTGATTGTAAAAAAAAAAAAAATACAAACCTTCACAGCAGCCAAGTCTACCTATCGGTTGGATAGATGAAAGCGGTGAGAAGGCAATGGGGACACATCCTGGTGACAGCTGTTGGAAGTGCCTCTTCCTCCTCCACAATACCCATTCAGAAGAGGTTTGTGTGACTCAGCTTGGAATGGGCTGCGGGGTGGGGGCATTCCCTACACTCCATTTTCCAGCTGAAAAATTCCCCCTTTCTTGGTGCATTCCCCTGCATTCATGCTCCCACCTTAAATCAAGCCAAAAGTCTTGCATTTCTACAACCGAAGAAACCAAATAAGGAGCACAGTCAATGCCTCCCTTAATTTTATTTTCTTCTGGGTTTTCAGAGGTGGCAAATACAAGGCAGCTTTGGGTGTGTTCTGAGTCACACCACCGCTCCCTAAATGGGAACCATTCCAAGTTCACCTGACCTTCCTTCCCACTAATAAGCCAATAAGATGGTCAGCGTAAGGATGAAAGCCAAGACTGAGAACTACATCTGGATCCATTGACTGAGATCTTCCTAATCTTTCCCAAAGGCCTTTTCCTTTTGAGCTTGAACTGTAGATAGAAAAGGAGAATTTGAATGGCCAAGTGATTGGTGTCTTTTGTGATGTCTCCACCACAAGCTTACTCCTGCCTCTTGCATCCACCTTCATTCCATCTAAGGACTCCTAATAAGGCCAATTCCACTTCATAGAATCATTGAGTCGAAGGGACCGGCAAGACCCTCTATCTTGTCTATGGAGGCTGCCCAAAGCGGCAATATGGCCGTCAGATGGCTATACAGGCTCTGCTGAAAGACCTCCAAGAGCTTCAGTTGATGCACAGACAGGATGAAGTCGGTTTCTGACACACTTCCTCATCTGAACGCATCACTGTGCATGCACTCCCTGTCCATACATAACAGTAAAAATCAGATTCGTCTTCCGCCAGGGCCCCTGTGATGGTCAGGGACATCGTGTTGCCCGACCTGGATCCAGAGAAACGGGCTGGAATACCAGACGGCCTGGTACTGGTGCTGTGCATCATCAACCGCGGAACAGCCCCGTCTCTCTGCTGAACCCACCCAGGGTGGTTGCTATCACCAATGGTTCCGCTACTGAAGAGGCAAGACAGGGTGACCGTCCCCCCCACTGACACAAATTCTGGGTTCTTCAAGGCCTGCAGCTGCTGGAAACTGGGACCTGAAACACAACAGGGCAGGGACACACTGAGCAAAGGATTCCACTCAGTGGCATCACTTTCAATTTGCGCACTTGGGAATGTGAGGATGACACTCATGCTGGTTTTATTCCAAGTCAATTGTTGCCCCTTCCACGACACGAATGTCCCTTACCTATGGAGGCGAGGACTGTGCAGAGAAGCAGGAACCGGAACATTCTGGGGGAAGTGGGTAACTGTCCTAAAGCAGAGGGATCTCTGCTGGCTTCCTCCCCGTCTCTCTTAAACCTCCAGGGTCAAGAGAGCAACCCCCCGTCATGCAAATGTGCTGATCCTTAACGCCTGTCCCCATGTGAAAGAGTCTGTGGGAAAGGGAAAGGAAACATAGCCTGCTGGTCAAACATAGATGCATGCAACACTTCTCTGAGGCTGAGACAGTTTCTTCCTGGTCCTTGAACTCAACGCTTTGGGCCACGGAAGGGTGCCCATGATTAAGGAGGTTTCATATCCCAGGTGCAGGGTGTGCACAGTGCTCACTCTGGCCATGCAGTTCTGAGAAGCTGCAGCCTCTCCCCCTACAGATGAAACCCAGAATCATGCAATGTCTGCCTTTAAAGTGCAGATGCCATCCAGCCAAAGTCCAGCGTTTATTAAATTTCCCCTTCTGGGAATGGGAACATTGAACACAGCCTTCTTTTCCTTCACTGGGTCTTAAAAAGGCTCAGCTGTGACTGGATATGATGCCTTAAACCCGTCATTAACATAAGAACATAAGAACATCCCCACTGGATCAGGCCATAGGCCCATCCAGTCCAGCTTCCTGTATCTCACAGCGGCCCACCAAATGCCCCAGGGAGCACACCAGATAACAAGAGACCTGCAAGGCTTCCTGGGAATTGTAGTTAAGAACATAAGAACAGCCTCACTGGATCAGGCCATAGGCCCATCCAGTCCAGCTTCCTGTATCTCACAGCGGCCCACCAAATGCCCCAGGGAGCACACCAGATAACAAGAGACCTGCATCCTGGTGCCCTCCCTTGCATCTGGCCTTCTGACATAACCCATTTCTAAAATCAGGAGGTTGCGCATACACATCATGGCTTGTACCCCGTAATGGATTTTTCCTCCAGAAACTTGTCCAATCCCCTTTTAAAGGCGCCCAGGCCAGATGCCGTCACCACATCCTGTGGCAAGGAGTTCCACAGACCAACCACACGCTGAGTAAAGAAATATTTTCAGCCACTGTGCTGTGGCATGCTGGTGTGCCACAGGAATTTGGGGGAAGGTCATTTATTAGTAGGGCCAATGGGAGAAGTGAGCCTCCCACCCCCCTCCACTGGCAGCATGGTGTGCCTTGTCAATTGTCAATAATCTGATGGTGTGCCTTGACCATTTGAGTGCCTTGTCAGTGTGCCCTGAGATGGAAAAGGCCAAAAATCACTGCTCTAGAGCAGGGGTGTCCAAAGTTTTTGGCAGGAGGGCCACGTCATCTCTCTGACACTGTGTCAGGGGCCGGGGGGGAAAAAAAAGAATTAATTTACATTTAAAATATACATAAGTTTACATCAATAAATATATTAAAGATGAACTTATATGAATGCATGAAGGTCTTGCAATACCTCAAGGCCTATGAAAGGCCTTGCACAAAGCAAGGCTGGCCTTTCCTTTGCTGCCACTACTGCATCACAGACATGAAACAGCAAGCAGTGGAGGGAGCCCTCATCCCATAGCTCACGCAAGAGGTCAAGCAGTCACCCTCACGCTGAAAGCAGTTGCATCGGGCCAGTGCGGGCTCCAGAAAGTCTCTGGAGGGCCAAAGCCTCATTGGAGACTGGGGGCTCCCTGAGGGCTGCATTGGGAGTCCTCAAGGGCCACAAGTGGCCCCAGGGCCGGGGTTTGGACACCCCTGCTCTAGAGGAACAGTGGAGACTATTTCTTCTGCTTGCTTATGTTCCTCTTTCTCTGACTCAGAGAATTTGTGTTTCATTTCCACATCTGAGCATATCATTGTGGAACTGATTATTATACGAGGCAGCACAGAAATAGTCCCCTTCATCATCAGCCTGCAGCCCTATAATGCTGAGTGATGCAGTATTGGCATACGCGTATCCAGTGAAACGTGAAGAAACCCCGGAGGCTCTATCCTGAAACTGGTAGATGAGTAACTGAGGAGTCTTCCCTGCTCTCTGTTGATACCAGGACGGATGGGTGCTGCTGATGCGATCCACACCAGGCAGGGTACAAGATATGGCTACCATCGTCCCTGGGGCCATCACAAGTGGACCTCTGGTCTGAATCAGCTCAGCCTGAGAACTAAAACCTGGAATGAAGAGGAAGGAAAGCAAACAGTCACATCGCTCAATCTGAAGTTTGCCCACTGCAAGACACAACAGAACTCCTGGACCTTTGACTGTGGCATAGAAGAGTGAATTTTAGTAGTGACTTCTCCAGACATGGGATCATACGTAGCTTCCTGAGCTTTAGAGAAGATCCATCTTCCCTGGAGATGTTGAGCTAGAGAGATCCATGGTATCTCACTGATTGAAAGCAAGGTTTCAGGCAGGGATCCTTCCCAGGCTGCCTAGCAATCCCACCAGGGTTTGAACCTGGAATCGCCTGCTCGAAGAGCAGGTGCGCTGTCACTGTGCCCGTCCTCAAGGCAAACATTGCATGGTGGAAAGAGACTATATCCATGCCCACATTGTCTTTCCTAAGTTAAATGTCTGAGCCCCAGGACTCATTCCTCCTGAGATCTAACAGATCCCCTTTCTCCAGAAGACTTCTACAATTGACAAGACTTGCAATCATGAGATGGACATTCAAAATGATTCCATCTCTAGCCATTCCAGCAGGGAACATTTCTGATCCAACTTGTCCTCAGTTCTTACCGGGGCAGTAAGTCAAGAGGACAGCCAGGAGAAGATTCCAGGCCATGGCTGAGAATGTTAAGAGCATCTCCACTGGTCAACCTTCTTCCTCCCATTTATCATCTCTCAGGGCCTGAGAATGGTCCAACCTATGCAAATCTCAATTTCCTCTCTCTGATCTCTTTACAAAGGGGGAGTTTAGGGTTGCCAGCATTGGATCTGTGAGCAGAGACTCTGTTTTTGGGGGGCAGGCAGGAAGCACTGCAGGGAACTGGAGAGTTGTCAGAGATCCCAACTTCCCTTTTCAAGTTTACAAATAACCTGAAAGATAGCACAGCCATTGAGTCCCTGTCCAGTCCTGCTCTGGTTATGCATGCACCACAAAGAGCTGCCTGTTTTCAAACCAGAGAATCCAACTTTGCTCTCAACACATCATGGCGACAACGTTCCATCGGGAACATGTTATGGAGAAGATCAGAGCATAACCTTGGCTCATAACGTTAAACATAACCTTGGTCACAGGGGCTAATTCATTTTGGGGGGAGGGGGAACTTGGGGTCATGTTCCTAGTATGTGTTTATGGTACCTGAAGGAAGGAGGTCAAAGGAGCAAAAGCACATTTTCAAGTGGAAGTAAATGCAAAATGGCTAAGGGAATGGACTTAACAATGATTTGCTTTGTTGACACTGGGGAAAACAAGGCTTCCCCACTACTCTCCTCCACACCCTGCAGTGCACTCTGTCGGTTAGTGATTTATCTTTTCCTGCTTGTCCATAGGAGCATCAAGGCCTGGAAGGGCCACTGATCCAGACAATTGTGCATTGCTAATCTGTAGAAGTCCGACTGTGAGGTATGCATTGGCATAGCCAATGAAAGTGTAGCCCGGTACCGAGTGCACAATGATGCCCCGGAAGTGACATCGCTTCCAAGAGTGACGTCACACTCAGACTCTTTAAAAAGTGAAAAAGGGGCAGTGGCATAGCTAAAGCATCTGCTACCTGGTGGCAAAGAACATTTTCTAGCCCCCTGCCCAACAAAATCAAATTTAATTTATTAATAAATAAATAAAACGTTTTCTGGTTAATTGGCCATAACGTTTGATAGAATACAGATATTCCAGTGTGGTTTGTTTCATTGCATTCAGCATTAATTTACCTTTCCAATGGTATATAACACAGTGGTATTATTCATACATACCAAGGTTTTCACAATTTTGGCCACTAGTGCCAAGCTAAGGTTGTTGCCCTCCCCTAAAGCTTGTTGCCCAGTTAAATTGCTACCCCCTGCACCCCCTTAGCTATGCCACTGGAGATATGTAGGAGTTTTGTCTCTCTCTTTCCCATTTTCCTTCTGGGGTTGTTGTGCCTTCCTCTTTCCAGCCCAGCAAGCTTTTTGCTTCGGTTCCGCATCTGACCAGGCTAGTGTGGAACATGTCATTATGCCACACTGCACAGTAGAATGCTGAGTCGTCCTCCACCTGCACCGCGGCAATAGTGAGCGATGCCGTGTTGCCCTGTGTCTCCCCGGAGAAGCGTTCAGGCACCCCAGAAGGTCTTTCCCTAGACTTGAAGATGAGCAGTTCAGGACGCAGCCCTGCTCTCTGTCGATACCAGGATGGATTAGTAGTGCTAATATATTCCACGCTGTCCAGGGTACAGGATATGACAGCCGCATCTCCCAGGGCCACAGACAGTGTGCCAGGCCTCTGAGTCAGCCCAGCTTCAGAACCAAAGCCTGGAACGTGGGGACAAAGAGTAAACAGTCATATCAATGGCTCACTGGCTGTGGCATGAAAGGGGACCACCTTCCTGTGCAAGGATTTCCAAAGTTCCCTCTTTCTTATCATGCCCTGGCAGGGAGATATGACCCCCCCATTTAAATGCTCTTTTTAAAGTGAATCTCAAGGATCCTGCCCTCCATTGGGTCTAGCATGTCCCTTTCTTTGGGAAACTGAGTCACCCGCCTCAGCAATGGAGAAATGATACACACAGAAGTTCAAGATAAATTAAGTCTTCAAGCCATGAACCAAGGAGGAACCATTCACTCCCTCCAACCCAGCCCCCAATAAAACCATCCCAAATTCTCACTGGTGCAATAAGCTATGAGGATGACGAGGAAAATGGTTGAAGTCATGGCTGAGAATTTAGAGCAACTTCATGGGGCAACTGCTTCTCTTCCTTTTAACCATCCAAAGACCTGGCAGACCTATGCAAATCTGCCCTTCCTCTTTTCTCTTCCTCCAACCACTGCAGAGAATGTCTCATATTTCAGTTTGCTAGCCTGGCATTGATGGACAAAAGCCCTGGGCCTTCCACAGGGGAGGGCACCAGGATGCAGGTCTCTTGTTGTCTTGTGTGCTCCCTGAGGCATTTGGTGGGCCACTGTGAGATACAGGAAGCTGGACTAGATGGGCCCTTGGCCTGATCCAGCGGGGCTCTTCTTATGTTTTTATGTTCACAGCTGCATCACGAGCAGGAATTGATGGAGCAGATGTGTCCAACTTCTGCAAAGGGAATAGCTTCAGGGTTGGATCGCTGGCCATTATTGAGAGCCCCCGAGGATCTGCTCACCGAATGCGACTCTTCTGATTTTGCACTTGGGAGGCCTTTACAATGAAGTCTGTCCCACGTTCTCACTTTTGCAGGAAGTCAGGAGGAGCAGGAGAAAGTTCCAGGTCAGGGTTCAAGTTTTAGACCAGTTTCAGCTGACCATAAATATTCCCATTCATCTCATTTATAGTCTCCTAAGACTATAAATAAGGTCTAATTTATGCAGTATGACCTTGTGAGCATGCTGTCCTTTCTCTCTTGCTATCATTTACATTTACAACTGCCTCCCAGAATACTTGCAAGATGCTTATTCTTTCCCTTCCTTCAAATCCCTTCTCCCACATTTTCTGTTAAACCACTAGCACAGTGATTTTCAGCCTTTTTCATCTCAGAGCACACTGAGAAGGCACTAAAATGGTCAAGGCACACCACCAGGTTTTTGACAATGGACAAGGCACACCAAGCTGCCAGTGGGGACTCACATCTCCCATTGGCCATATTAATAAATGACCTTCCCCCAAATTCCTGTGGCACACCTGTGGACCACTCGTGGCACACCAGTGTGCCACGGCACAGTGGTTAAAAATGGCTGCTCTAGCACAACACCTTGGTCTCCTCCTCTTTCTGTAACTGTGCTGAACCCATTTCTGCCCAGCCCACAGGTGTGCACTTTTGATCCCTGTTGCATATATACAACATTGGGCAGAAATGGCTTGAGCAGAAGTAACTGATTTCCCCTCCCATTTCCCCTATCCTCTGCAGCAACTGTTACCCTGCACATGCCTAATCTTGTCTGATCTTGGAAGCTAAGCAGGGTCAGGCCTGGTTAGTACTTGGATGGGAGACCACCTGGGAATACCTGGTGCTGTAGGCTTATACCATAGTCTTTCGAGACTGAAGGTTGCCAACCATTCTTCTTCCTCTATCCTCCATCTCCCTTCTGCCATCTGTAGTCTCCCTTGAGTCAATGTCTAAATTGTAACCCCCTTGAGGCAGGGAGCTGTCCTTTCACTCAATTGAAAGATCCATGTGCTTAGATGGCATGATAAAAAAATTCTCCCACATCAACACCTCTGCAGAGAGGGAGAATGTTTTGGTTGTCTGTGCCTTTCATGGCTGCGTTCCAGGTAGGAAACGAGAGATGAGACTTCACCCAGAAAAGAACTCAGGGCTGGATTTCTGCTTATTCCTTAGAAGTGCTGATTGCAGGCGGACAATCATAATTTTCAACCCCTTCCCTCTTCCACTCCCCCTTTCAATCTCCAAACTTTCCTGCTTTCCTCCCCCTTAAAGTTGTTTCCATGCAGTTGGCAAAGGGGGGAGGGGAGAAACAAGCACACACTTTACTTGGCCAGGAGCAGAAAAAGGGTACTGTTTTTAAAGTGATTTATTAATCTTGTTGTTTGACTGAAGAGCAGAGGCTGTATTTTTAAAATGATGAATCTTGCTATTTGAAGGGAGTACTTATCAGCCATTGATGAAATGATTACCAGCCCAATCCTATCAACACTTTCCTGGGAGTAAGCCCCATTGACTCTAATGGGACTTACTTCCTAGTAGACATGCATAGGCTTGAGCTGTGCATCTCCTAGTATAGGAGACAAATCAGCTTCCTAACCAAATCCTTATCAGCTCTGATATATTTTCATGGTCTATTTTTGTTTTCTCCACCAGCTGATGGAAAAATTTAATTTAATTAAATTAATAAAGCGTTCAATCCCATCCAAGGAGAATGGGAGAAATGACTAGTTGAACTGGGGTCCACAGGGGTGTGTGTGTGTGTGCGTAATGTTGGTCAGACTGGTTGTTCACAAAGTTCATTTGATAAAACAATTCTATTGGTATGCTTACAAAGTTAAAAAAATGAGTCTTCCTGGACCAGACAAAATCTACCTACTCCAGCATCCTGTCTCCAACAGTGATCAGCAGCTGATCATTTATAAAGCATGCATATTGCTGTGTATTAATAATATATTTTTAAGATCTGCATTTAATCAATGATATGATTAATATAGTTAATATAGTTTATATTTCTGGCCACTTCCTGTATAATGATGTCACTTCCAGCCCTCAGGAACATGATGGGGAGTCAAGGCCAACAGACACGTGTGTCAAGGGAACCACTGGCTGGAAAAGTTTGAGTACCACTGGGTTATAGGTTCTGTCTGTGAAGCCAAAGGGGGAAATGTGAGTAGACAACAGCGACACCTAGTGGCCATATGTAGCACATCACACATTTCTCTGTTGGCTATGTTAAGCATACCTTCTTCCTCCTCCTTTCAGTCATATAAACAGGGCCAGTTCCATACCTCTCAGCCCTGGGGCTGATATGCTAAATGGTGCCTCCTCTTATTAAGTGATGTGCCAGCCTGTACTCCTCTGTGGATTGGAAAAGAGGTGGTTGGAGGAGAAGAGGAAGTGTACGGCAAAAGTGGTAGGCTAGACTACAGCGTCTCCTCCATACTTCAGCTTCATCCTCCTCTTCCTTTTCCAAACCAGGGAACGGGAAGAGGAAGAGAAACAAACAGAAATGGGAAGTCCCATACCAACCTACTGCCTGAGGCTGCCACCTCAATAGGCCTCCTGAATGGGCCAACCCCGCACATAAGTGAGGGGCAGTAAAGGAAAAGGGGAAAAAAATCATGTGATTAATGGACAGTGGGGTAAAGAGCATGTGGGTCTATAGCTTTGTAGTTCTGCATGCAGAAAATTCTTGGTTAAATTCCTGGCATCTTTAGGGAGGGATAAGGAAAGAGCCCTCCCTGAAATCCAGGAGAGTCACAACCAGGCAGTGTTGATGAGAGGGGGGGCTGCCAGATCCCCTCTGCAAGGTTGGGGTCACCTGGGAATAAAGACTCAAGGAAGGACTGAATCCTAAGACAGGAGCAAGCCTAGAATATCTCCATCTTGAAGTGAGAGGTAGGGATGGTCTCTTTAGAACACTGTTGATCGGGGTGAGCATTTTTAAGCTTGAATGACTTCAGTGTCCTTTCAGACCAACACAGTTTCCCTCTTGGGAAATCATCACACAAAAAGGATGTGTCTAATCGCTATTGAAGCAACAGAAATAACTGGTCTTGATTTCCTGGTATCTGGCCAAGCATAATGCTTCGTAACAAAGACAAGGCATCATGAGATATGAGATCCTATACGGTAAACATGATATCCAGTGCTGAAGTCCACCACTCTCCATAGCTTTTCTTCTTCTTCTCTCTTTGTTTTCAAGCTCCACTCTCCATAGCTTCTTTTCTGCTCCATCTCGCTCTTTGTTTTCAAGCTCCAGGGAGGAGGAAGAATGATGGAAGTGGGCAAGCAGGCATTCCCAGCTGTCAGCCCAATCCTAAGGCTGTCTACTCAGAAGTAAGTCCCATTAGAGTCAATGGGGCTTACTCCTAGGTACGTAGGGATAGGATTGGGCTGTGAGATAAGTAGTCCAGATGGGCCGGCCCTGGCATTTGCATCAGCGCACAACACCCTTGATTGTTAACAACCGATTAGCCGCATCCACCTTTAGCACTCCAGCTCCTAATTTAATCATCAGACGCTACATGAAACCCTGTGAACTCAACTCAATGCCAATGACCTTCAGCATGTTACATAACCGGCTAAGATCTAAAATAAGACCGGCAGGCCACCTGAGTCACAGTTTCGCCGATTGCATTTCTGGCTTCTGTCTCACTGTCTCCTTCCGCATCTGACTAGGAACTTGAAATATTTACCAGCGAGCCTTATTACACAACCATGTGCTCTTTTCAGTCCTGCCAACATTGACCACCACGGTAGGAAAGCTCTATAGATGTGTCCAAGGAGAGAAATCAGACCTGACCTTGCTTACTTGGGTTTTGTTTTACAGAGCCATGCAGGCAAGAACTGCTGCATTCAGAGGCGTAGAGGCATGGCTGAGCCAAGACCTCCTGGCACCTCAGGCAGCATGCCAATGCTGCCCTCTCTTCCCCAAGAATGTGCCAGCCTCCATTTCTCTCCATCCAGTGGCGTCACTAAGCGGCGTGGGCTGCACAGCGTGACATGCACGGGGGGTGTGCGTGACACCGCTACTCACCCAAACTTTTCAATCTTGGTATTTTTCAATAATACCATCATGTTATATAGCAATCAATGTGTAATTTCATGCAGAATGCAATGAAACGAACCACACTGAAGCATCTCTATTCTATCAAAAGCTATAAGCAAAAATCAAGCAGGGGTGGGGCAATGGTGCATCACCACACCCACTGCCCTTCGGAGTTGCCCTGCCCACTGCATGGGAAGAGGTCCATCATAGGGTTGATGCACTAGCCTCCTGTACCAGGTGACACAAACCCTAGCAACACCACTGTCGCCATCTCTAATGTCCTGGCTCGTCATTCCCGGAGTGGAAGGAGAAAGAGGAGCAGTGAAGGCAAGTAGGTAGGCAGAGACGGGGCACCGCCAACCAATCTGCTGTCTGAAGCAACAGCTTCAGTTGGCCTCATGGATGGGCCAGCCCTAAGTGAAGGCATAGTCAAGCTTGAGTGGGGAATCTTGCCAGAAACACATTTGCGGGTGGGGGGGAGGGGGAGTTGGCCTGCCGCCTCTCAACATCTCTTGCTGCAAGTAGCCTGCTGCAAAACCAGCAAGTGACCAGATCCCTTTCTTACATCATGTGTATGTAAGTATGTATGTATGATGTAAGAAAGGGAAAGATCATCCCGTTCTTACATCATACGCAAAAAAAGAGCACACGAGTGATTCACAGCGTACACACAAGTACGAATGTTAAAATAAACCATCTCCTTTTATTTCACAGTTTTCTATAACAAGCCCAGACCCAAAAAGCTCCAGTGTAAGAATATCAAACAGAGTTCTCCTTGCTTGCTAATCTACAATGCATAAGAGCGCTAAAGAGGTTTACTGATCTGGCTAGATCCTTGGCTCATCTCGTCCACTGGTCGCTCACTAGGCCTTCCAGCCCTCTCTGATCCATAGTTCCATTTCACCCTCTTCTAAGTTGGTGGCATTTCATGCTCAAAAGTCTTCACACAAGGGAGGCGATGCCTGAAACATAAAGGATCCGTTTCAGCACCCAGAAGATAATCAATGCAGGACAATCACCACTAGCTGATGCCCCACAAACCAACCATCTTCTGCCATGTGGGCCTGCAAGTACCCCAAGCTCATATGCAGAAATCCCAGCCCCACCAGTCCCCGGAGTAGGGACTGGAATCATTACACATTTGGAGTCAGTTCTGGTTTGGGTTCATCAGTACAGGTTGAGTATCCCTTACCCAGAATGCTTGGGACCAAAAATGTTCTGGATTTTTCTGAATTTGGGATATTTGCATAAACACAATGAGATATCATGGGGATGAGATCCAAATCTAAACACAAAATTCATTTATGTTTCATATACACCTTATACACATAGCCTGAATGTAATTTTATACATTTGTGCATGAAACACAGTCTGTGTACATTGAACCGTGTCTTGTTCTGTTACACACCCGAGGTTGTGTCGGCTCTCAAAAAAATTCTGGATTTCAGAGCATTCTGGTTTTCGGAATTCCAGATAAGGGGCTAATCATCTTGCATTAACTCTCTGGTTCAGGTATTTACTTAGGGGCCAATCCTATCCAACTTTCCAGCACTAGTACAGCAGCAATACAGCCCCTAGATGAAAGAACAAATGTTCCTTTACCTTGTGGAGGCCTCCATAACAACAACCCCCCACCATAGGATTCAGTGCACACCCCATTGGCATAGCTACACCAGGGCTTGAAAGTTGGGTAGGACTGGCCCCTTACACAGCATAATCTCAAACTCTTCTATTGGCAATGTCTCTCTAGGAAATGAGGCTACAACACTATACCCTCCCATTCTCCTCTGCGCAAGGAAGTGCACTATTTATGATGTGCCACACAAGGGAGGAGGGCCACGTTTCACGTGCTGCCTTGGGGGCTAGATAGTCTGGGCCAACTCTGTCCCGTTCAGAAGTTTGTGGCCAATTTAATCTTGGCTATGTGGTCTGCAGATCTTCAACCACACAACCCCTTCCTGGAAGGCACCAGAGCACCAGATGGGATTCAGGGCAGGAGTGGCACGAGATATTACTGGAGAATTTGCCCAAGGTGCTTTCAAAGAGATGATTACATAACATAAGAACAGCCCCGCTGGATCAGGCCATAGGCCTATCTAGTCCAGCTTCCTGTATCTCACAGCGGCCCACCAAATGCCCCAGGGAGCACAACAGATAGCAAGAGACCTGCAAGGCATTCTGGGAATTGTAGTTAAGAACATAAGAACAGCCCCACTGGATCAGGCCATAGGCCCACCTAGTCCCTGTATCTTACAGCGGCCCACCAAACGCCCCAGGGAGCACACCAGATAACAAGAAGACCTGCAAGGCATTCTGGGAATTGTAGTTAAGAACATAAGAACAGCCCCACTGGATCAGGCCATAGGCCCATCTAGTCCAGCTTCCTGTATCTCACAGCGGCCCACCAAATGCCCCAGGGAGCACACCAGATAACAAGAGACCTGCAAGGCATTCTGGGAATTGTAGTTAAGAACATAAGAACAGCCCCACTGGATCAGGCCATAGGCCCATCTAGTCCAGCTTCCTGTATCTCACAGCGGCCCACCAAATGCCCCAGGGAGCACACCAGATAACAAGAAGACCTGCAAGGCCTCCTGGGAATTGTAGTTTAAGAACATAAGAACAGCCCCACTGGATCAGGCCATAGGCCCATCTAGTCCAGCTTCCTGTATCTCACAGCAGCCCACCAAATGCCCACATGATTGTGGATGTGTTCTTGGCATAGCTCCTGTCAATTTCAATGGGGCTTGCCCAGAATGTGTCCCCAGAGAACTGGGTGCAAGGTGTCCCTTGCAAACCTTTTCTGAGTGCCGAAATGCACAGCCACCACAACCCAGGAGGGAGTTCCTGCCCTGCTGGAAGACTCACCATTGTTGTACTTGCATTGCTTCAGGGCCTCGTTGAAGCCCTCACACAAAGTCAGGTCACTCTGGTTGGTGGCGCAGTCAAGGAACTGCTTCATCTCGTAGTGGCAGGGTCCATACTGGGGCTGCTGGTAGGACGGCTGCTGCCTGGGCTCCTGCAGACACACGAGAGGAGAGGATGGCATCTCAGGACCGAATAACACATCAAATGTCTTACAGTCTAGGGCAGTGATTTTCAACCAGTGTACTGTGGCACATATGGCTGGTTGGCAACCTTCAGTCTCGAAAGACAATGGTAGAAGCCGACAGCACCCGGTATTCCCAGGCGGTCTCCCATCCAAGTACTAACCAGGCCTGACCCTGCTTAGCTTCAGAGATCAGACATGTGCAGGGTAACAGTTGCCGTGAATGGTTCACAGGTGTGCTGTGGGAATTTGGGGGAGGGTCATTTATTAGGGACATGTGAAACCCCACCACCACCTGCAGCATGGTGTGCCTTGTCAATTGTCCAAAAACCCATGGTGCGCCTTGACAATTTTAGCACCTTGTCAATGTGCTGTGAGATGGAAAAAGGTTGAAAAATCAGTGTTCTAGGATCTATTGCATGTCACATACCCACCAGGGACACACCTCAGCAAACACACTCCTCAGGGCCTGCTCAGTCCCATTTCTATACAGCTTTAATCCCCTGCTTTAAACACACATGTTGACCTCTTTCTCCTCTGCACTGTTTTCTTAAAAAACATGGGGGGGGGGGGGAGTTGCCTGTGAAACAGAGCAAAAACACAGTAGGAGGGCGAGGCTTTAAGGCTTTCTCCTTGCTGCTATTTCACCAACCCCCATACATTAAAAAAGAGAAAGTTGAAAGCACAAGTTGTTGCTAGAATACAAATGTGTCTTGTATGTACATGCGTGTGTGTTGCTTTGACCTCCACATGCAGGAAGGGGAGGTGGATATAAAATAACTCTCCCCAGTAAAAACCGGCATCACATACACTCTCAAGGCTAGTGGTTGTCCCACCACCCCACATACATCCTGCTTGGCCATGATATAGACCCACCTGGATGGCTGGTTTTGCAGGCTCGGAGCTGCCACCTCCGCTAAATGCCCCGGTGAGAGCCCCGCCAACCACATGGCCCACGGCTGAGCCAACAGCCACCCCTGCTGCAGTGGTAGCCATCTGGGCCATCAGGCCTGGCTGCTGGGGCTGAGCTGGAGACGCCACCGCTGACGGAGGCGGGTGGGCTGGAGGGTGGGCATGGGATGGTGCTGGACTGCAGAGAGAGAAAGAGAGGACAAATAGGATCAGGATCTAAAAACCAGAGTGGAACTCTTTCACTTGCTTTAAAGTTCTGCATCGTGAGGTTGCTAAACCAGTTTTAAAAGAAGGTGCCAGTTTCCTCCTCTTAGGAGGTTAAGAGGCTCCCATCAGGCTGCTTCATTATCTGTGTTGGCATCCTTCAGTCTTGGAAGACTATGGTGTCACGCTCTGAATGGCAGTTCTGGAACAGAGTGTTCTCTCCAGTGCGCAAAGCCTGGGTAAAGTAGGTATGGAGGATAGGCTGCTACCCATGCAGCAAATCCCCCCTCTCCACGTCGCTGAAATGGTCCAATGGAAAGGCAGAGGCCAATACGGTTGGTTCCAGCGTCGTCGCAGGAATTGCCAGAACGTGACTGTGTTCAGCCATGAACTGCCTCAGGGACTCCGGCTCCGGATTTTGCCTCGAGGATGACTCCTGAAGCCTTTTCCATAGCTGGATGTAGCCACAAGGCAGTGGAGGTTTGGGATCAGAGTTTTCCTTCTCTCAGATGAGCTGCCTTCCCAGGCTAACGAATCCCATCTACCCGGTGGCTGTTTAGTCGCCTCTTACGACAAGTACAGCCAAACTGAGGGCCTATTCTTATCCCCAGCCCCCAGTCTGCTTCATTAGAGACCCTGGATTTCCACTCTACTTTGCAGAATTCCCAGGAGTCACTCAACTCCATTGTAATTCCACTCAGAGCTAACAGAGGGCAGATTTCCAGTTTCAAAAACCGGAAACTCTCAATTTTGAAGCATGCTCTGACCTCACTTTTTTTTTTTTTTTTTAAGAGCACGCTAATGTCTGTCTTCATTTTCCTGAAAACACAGTCATGCCAGCTTCCCATCCTAGCAGTTCTAGATTGACAGCAAACCCCAGAAGGCGATGCCACAGACTCTCAGGAACACAAAGGCAGGGTGACCAGATGTCATCATAACCACAAAAGAGGACCAGACACCCCAAAACGTAGGACATCCAAAAAAAATGTAGGACATGACAAAATAAAAGCTAAAAACACTTGTATACTGCTTTCATATGGTTAATTTAAACACTATATTGTTCATTATAAAATTTTAAACTATATTTCTTATAATTTATTACATATAATTTATTAATTACAAGAAGGCTCTGTGCTGCCTGCAGGGGTCTGCTCACAGGGAAAAGGAGGGCATTTAAGTTCTTTTCCAGGACAAGAGGCTAAAAAAAAGAGGATGCCTGGTCACCCTGGGGGGGTACATTTTATCAGGGGGTAAACAAAGGGGATAAACAAAGGAGGTAAAGGGAGTTAACATTTTATCAGAGGGTACGAAGTTTTTTGGGGGGCCCTCCCCTTCTCCCTTCAAATGTGAATTTGGCTCCCAGTCCCCCCTTTTTGGCTCCTGGACCCCCTTGATGTTCCTGGGTCCCAGGTATGATGTATCCCCTGCGCATTCCTTCTCCAAGGCCCTGGCAGAGGGTCTCCAACTGCCCTCATACCCAGAAGTAGCCTTTAAGCTACTTCCTCCTTCCATCCACACCAGCGCACTCCCCAAGGCAGGGCAGAGGATTTAACCTTGAGTCTAGAGCCAGCCACCCAGGATGAGCCACCTTAGTGTCAGAACTCTGTCCTTTTTGGACATGCTGTCGTACTAAAGGTGACAGTGCTCCTGAGCGCATATAGAGTTGTTGTTTTTTTTTAATCCCTCCACATCAGAGATGTGGGGGCTTCCAAGGGCAAAGTGGGGGTGGGGGTAGAAGAACATTTATATCTTTGCAAATGGAAGAGCACTTGACTTTCCAGGTGCAAGCTTGCCAGCCCCTCTGCTCTGCCCTACCTGGCTGCAGTGGACCTGGATCCCACGCTCCTACTGCCCCTGGGCATCCTGGTGCTGGATCTCCTGCTCTGCTCCCTGCCTCCTGCCTGCTTTGCAAGCCTGTCCGACTCTCCTTGAACTCCAAGCCTGGCGCAGCAGCTGCTGTCAGGAATGGAACCCACGTGGTCACAAAGGCTGAGCCCAGGACTCAGAACAGATGGAACGTTGGGGGTGCGCAGGCGCAGTCGGAGCCTCTGAAGCCTTTTGCCCTCTTCTGGGGAGTCAGGGCAGGCTGGGCTTCCTTCGCTCTGCGCACGCGCAACCCCCTTCATGCCTTTGGTCCCTGCCCTGGCAAGTTTGCAAGCTCAGGGTGCCCTAAGAGGAGCAGTCCTTTTGCATGCACACAGGATTTCCTGGATATTTTTCGAGCCTTCTGCTTAAGAGTGGAAACAGTGGAAAAAACCCAGGAAACTGATTTTTTTTAGCTATGGACTTGTTGCATTTATTTACCAGGGGAGAAATCCTGCAATTTAGTTGCAGTTATAAGCACATGGAGTCCAATCCTATGCATGTCTACTCAGAAGTAAGTCCCCTTACAGTCAATGGGGCTTACTCCCAGGTGTGCATAGGATTTTCAGCCTTAGAGCCAAATGCTATGCATGTCTACTCAGAAGTTCCCTTATAGTCAATGGGGCTTACTCCCAGGTAAATGTGGATAGGATTTCAAGCCTAAGAGCCAAATCCTATGCATGTCTACTCAGAAGTAAGTTTCCTTATAGTCAATGGGGCTTACTCCCAGGTGTGCATAGGATTTTCAGCCTTAAAGCAAAATCCTATGCATGTCTATTCAGAAGTAAGTCCCATTAGTCAATGGGCCTTATTCCCAATTAAGTGTGGATAGTATTTTCAGCCTTAGAACAAAATCCTATGCATATCTACTCAGAGGTAAGTCCCATTATAATCAATGGGCCTTACTCCCAGTTAAGTGTGGATAGAATTTTCAGCTTTAGGGCCCAAACCCATGCATGTCTACTTAGAAGGAAGTTCCACTATACTCAATGGGGCTTACCTTCCAGGTAAGTGTAGATAGGATTGCAGCCTTAATCCACTGAGCCCAATCCCATAGTTGCCTTTGTACTCAGAAGGTCCATAGAGTTCAATGAGACTTCCCAGGTAAGCAAGTACTGTATAGGTATACAGCCTATCTCAGCCACCGCACCTGTCACAGGTGAGGCTGAGAAACAGCAGTCTTAACTGACATCCGAACAAAGTAGTCCAAAATACTCCCTGACACAGCCTTCTTGACCCAAGTTGGGACTGTCAGAATTTAATTTTAACCAAGAATTAGCTTGAGTTCTTTTGGGCAGGCAAGGAAATACACTTGGCATTAAAACCAATCAGAAACACACACAGAAATATTTGCAGAATATTTGCTAAGAGAATATCCTGCATTCTATGCATACATGTTCTACTGGACCAGGCCAAAGGCCCATCTTGTCCAACTTCCTGTATCTCAGTGGCCCACCTGATGCATCAGGGAGCAGACACCTGTATCCTCTTGCCACTCCCTTGCAGTCATTTAATTTGAAAACCTGAGGCACAAACCTGGAGCCCTACTTCTAAAACCAGGAGGTTGTAGATAGCTTGTAATCTGTGGGCTTTTCCTCCACTAATCTGTCTAATCCCCTCTGAAAGGCATCAAGGCCATCTGCCATCACCACATCTTGTGGCAAGAAGTTTCACAGAGTAATTACATGCTGGGTCAAGAAAGATTGTCTTTTGTCTGTTCTAACTCTCCCAACGCTCAATTTTTGGTGGATCTGCCCTGATTCTGCTGTTGTGAGAGGGAAAAGAACACCCCCCTACCCACTTTATCCATCCCCTGCATAATTTGGTATGACTCTGATCATGTCTCCCCCCAGGTGCCTTTCTTTTAGACTGAAGAGCCCCAAACATTGTAGTCTTTCCTAATAAGAGAGGTGACCCAGCCCAGTAATAACTTAGGTTGCTCTTTTACACCTTTTCCAGTTCCACTATACCTTTTGAGATGTAGTAACCAGAACCCCAGAGCAAAATTCCAGATTCAGAAAAAATGAACACCCTGTAGCCCCAGTTGCTGCATGTTATTCATCAGCTTTCATTCTTACCGAGAAAGGAGGAACAGCCATTAAAACAAAAAGCCAACTTGTTTTTAAACTTTTAATTGCAATACCAAACAGAACAAAATCATACACTGCACCCCCCGGTCTTGGAAAGGGCTACAATCTGCAACTGGTGTACTCCAGTATGAAAATTCATGAGCAACATGAAAAAGCTTATTGTGACTTGTTTTAAGTGCAATATTTAAAGGAAAGGAAAGAACGGTTCCCGTGTATTGTTAACTTTGGCAAAAGAGAAGTAAAACACACACAAGCCATCCCTCTAAGAGCAATGGGCTTTCAAGGGGATCTCTCCCAAATCAGGAGGGCTTTGAAATTTTGTTGAGTTACCTAGAGAAGATCACTGCAAGCTAAACCAAAGACTAAAGGTTAGGAATTTGTGTTGTCCAGTGGTACCCCATTCCTGTGCAGTACGATGTCCTCCTGAAGGCAGTGTCTGGAGGTGACTCAGGGATAGCTTAAGGGATCCGACCCACCTTGTTTTCTAGTGGAAGTCTCAAACCAACAAGGGGAGACACAAAGAACTGAGGGAGAAGCAGATGTGGGAGACCCAAACTTCTGCAGTCACCCACACTGATTGACAGCTGATTTCATGGGCTGTATTTTGAGGGCAAACAGCTGCCATCAAACCACATCCTTGTGGCTGGCTCCCACTCTGCATGGCTAATATAAAGCTATGCAGGGTCACCAGCAGCACTGACGCACTGAGGACACTCACAGCATCCATGCACAGGAGCCAACCACAGAGGAAAGCAGCTGAGACAGGCCAAGAAGAAGCAATCTACAAAACCAGCTTGAAATCTCATCTCCAAATAAGTCCTACAAGTCCTGGTTTAGTGAAGCGTTAAGAGGGAAAAGCAAGGGGTTCTTTTTTTGTTGGAAGCAAATGGGGCACTCGCCAATTGTTTTAATTAAATGTCACCCCCTTCAACGAGCCCTTTCAATGACTGAGATAATCAGGGCAACAAGGAGCTGGAAAGTCTCAAGTACATCCCCTACTTAAGCCCAACTGGCATCAGCGGCTCTGCTGTCACCCATTCCCACCTAGCTAGTACCATCAAACACACTGTCAACAGGATCTGTGTGCATGAGAGTATCAAGAGTGACCCAGAGCCTCCACTAGCGTCTGTGCAACTCACTTAAACACTACAGGGAAAGGGGGAGGGAGAGAGAACCCACAGCTAGGGTCCTGTACTAACTCTATTTCCCAGACAACTGCTCGTAGAGCTTGGGCACATAGTCATCCCACTCCGCCTGGTAGCACGTGCCCGCCACGGGGGCCGCCAGCTTGTACTTCCTGCGGAACGCGGCCACGTGGAAATTGCCACGTTTGTCCCCGGAGCGATTGCTGAGGACGGGCTCGTCGCAGTTCAGCTGTTGGGGCTGCTCGTAGACCAGCCACACGTAGCGATGGAGCCCTGGAGCAGAAAAAGAGACAGAGATGAGTGTTGAAATGCAAGGAAATGAGACACAGCCCCAGTGTGGGAAAATTAAAGGGCCAAACTGCAGAATCGGCTCATCCATAAGGTCAGCTGAGAAAGTTGCCTCAGGCAAGAAGATCTGGGGGGGGGGAGGCGTCTATGCAGCTGCTTCACCTCAGCTTTGAAAAGAGGGGAAGAGAATGAAAGAAGTCTGGAGGAGGAGAGTAGTGGGCTAGAGGGCTTTTCAACTTTATTTTTTTTGTACATAAGTACCACTGCTGCCACCAGAGATAGCAGTTATGCACCGATGAAGGCAGGTTGCCCCACAGTTGGGGCATAACTTTGCACCCCACTGGTTGAAAAGCACTGGGCTCTAACCTTGCTCCACCACACTTCCTTTTAAGGTACCAACAATCAAGGAAATGCAAAACAGAGCCACTCCAACCATCCTTTGGTTTCACTGAAAGCCTTACCTCATGGCATCCCATTAACAAACCACTGCTAGGACTTGTAAAATAAGTCACTGACCTCTCTTGCAATTTCACATCAGAGCACAGAGTGAAGGTGTCCATTAAGCTCCAGAGCACCCTAACTGTGGCTCACAGGCCCCAAGTAGCCCAGCAACACATTCCTGACCAGCCTACTGAGTCCATTATAACTGCATGCATGCTGCACTCCATTCTCCCTTCATGGTTGGCAACCTTCAGTCTAGAAAGACTATGGTAGAAGCCTACAGCACCCGGTATTCCCAGGCGGTCTCCCATCCAAGTACTAACCAGGCCTGAGCCTGCTTAGCTTCCGAGATCAGACAAGATCGGGAGATAGTATTCAGTTATAGGGAGATGGTTGGCAACCTTCAGTCTGGAAAGACTATGGTAGAAGCCTACAGCACCTGGTATTCCCAGGCGGTCTCTCATCCAAGTACTAACCAGGCCTGACCCTGCTTAGCTTCCGAGATCAGACAAGATCGGGAGATAGTGTTCAGTATAGGGAGATGGTTGGCAACCTTCAGTCTGGAAAGACTATGGTAGAAGCCTACAGCACCCAGTATTCCCAGGCGGTCTCCCATCCAAGTACTAACCAGGCCTGACCCTGCTTAGCTTCCAAGATCAGACAAGATTGGGCATGTGCAGGGTAACAGTTGCTGTCACTTCTTCTGCCCTCAATAGCACACCTTCTTCCTGCAGCCGGGCTGCTCCAATTGCCGCTGAACTTATGAAAAGTTCTTTCAGGTTACGTACAAAATGAATATAATTTTCTAGCTGGGACCTGCTCCAGTCCACCAAAAGACTGGAGCAGAGCAGTCCTGGCATGTGTAATGGCTCCAACTTGCAGCTTCTCTTGGTCCACCAGGCAGGGGGATTACCCTGATTGACAGGTTTGGTTTTGGCCTGGGAGGGGCTGCTCAAATGAGTCAGAAAGTCAAACACCCACACCCTGCAGTGTGTGCCAGTACAAACACACACAATGGGGAAAAGCAACTGTTTGTAACCTACCTGTTCCTTTGGGCGGCCCAGATCCCACGTAGTCCGAGAGGACGGACCCACTGTCGACATCGTTGCCCTTCATGTTGGTGACCAGGAAGTGGTGCCACTCTCTAGAGAAGGGGAAGAAGAGATGCTTGAGCATTCCCTGGTTAAATCTCACCATAATCCTAAGAACTAGAGAGGTGTCACCTCATGATAAGCCAAGCCAGGCTCAACCCTGACAGGCAATGACTCTCAAACTCGGCTCTACAGAATCTCCAGCAAAGGTCTCAGAGCACTGCAGAACCATTTTAGAAATGGGCTATGTCAGAATGCCGGATGCAAGGGAGGGCACCAGGATGAGGTCTCCTGTTATCTGGTGTGCTCCCTGGGGCATTTGGTGGGCCGCTGTGAGATACAGGAAACTGGACTAGATGGGCCTATGGCCTGATCCAGTGGGGCTGTTCTTATGTCCTTAAACTACAATTCCCAGGAGGCCTTGCAGGTCTCTTGTTATCTGGTGTGCTCCCTGGGGCATTTGGTGGGCCGCTGTGAGATACAGGAAGCTGGACCAGATGGGCCTATGGCCTGATCCAGTGGGGCTGTGCTTATGTTCATTAACTGAAGATGCTAGAACCTGAAAATGCATTCAGACATGCCCGCAAGTGGGAGCAAATATAGGGATTTCCTACTGTGGGCGGGGAGCTCTGCCTACCTCCCACCTTAACTTCTCAAACACCATCTGTCAACTCTCCAGACTAAAGGGTGCCCCCCCCCCCACTTTTCAGCATCAACACATAGCTTGACTCCAGGTTCAAATACAGGATAAAAATCCTGAATTGCACCCAAACAGCTCAGCCTGCCCCTCTTACCTGAACTTTGGATTTTTCCTGCTAGGTGCATCAGGGTCAGTAAGAACCAAGGTGTAGAGCTTATCCGGGTTACAGCCTTCCCACTCAATGGCTGTGGGGCGATTCTTCACCTGCCGTGACAAGATCACAAGAAATTCAGGATCCATGAAAAAGAAAGAGCACCTTAAACTACCAACTTTTTCTCTGGCATGATTTTTTTGAAATTATAAAAGTTGGTAACCCTACTGATGGTCAACAAAGCTTAGATTAGAATGATGTAGGGCCAGCAAGGGGACCTGGCCACAGGCTTTGTCAAAAACCTATTCAGCTGCCAGAGAAGAGGCGAGGAAGTGGAAAGGCCTTTCTGCAAGCTACAAGGGCAGCTTCACCCCCATGAAGTGATGCAAGGTCCAAGGCTAGAAAAATATTGACAATCCCATCGATCAAAAGATCAAGAACCTGCCCACATATTAGCTGGGGCATCTCTAACCTTGGCAATGTCTTTTCATCCCCCCCTCCCGCCACGCCACCCTGGCACAGACTTTTGCAACCCTGGCACAGACTTTTGCAACCCCACACCAACTAGAAGGCAAGACTGGAGACCTTGGCACTTGGCAGAGATCATGTTGGCCTTTGTAGCTATCATAGATTAGAAGTAAGGAATGCCAAGTGGCCAATGAGTTTGTCAAGCTACCAATTCAGGAGGTTAGTTAATGGTTCTCCTAAATCATCCAGGAGTAGAGGTATTTGTTTCCGTGAGTACAATAAGTTTACACCCAAAGTCTTATGGAACACAACGGGCTTACTTCTGAGTAAGATAAATAACACCATTTTCAAACACCTCTAAATAGTCTCCTGTACTCAGGCTACAATCCTATCTACACTTTCCTGTGAGTAAGCCCCACTGACTATAATCGGACTTACTTCTGAGTAGACTTGGATATTGGGCTCTTATTTCTTGCTTGCTGGACCATCAGCCTTGAGACAACTGCTCAAATGCACATCTGTCTAAACAAAGTGAACTTTTGCACAGGGACCATAAGCCTCAAGCAGTCTCTTTCAAAGGGAATCCGAACCCTGCATGCACTCAGAACTTCTCAGAAGCATTTGCACAGCTCTTGCTGTGCATGTCCTTGCACAGAAGGACATGGCACCTTGTGGGGTGATGCATGCAAATGGAGACAGGTCTTTGCCCCAAGGAGATTACAATCTAAACCAGGGGTGTCCAAAGTTTTTGGCTGCAGGGCCACATCATCTCTCTGACACTGTGTCAGGGGCCGGGGGGGGGGGGGGAAGAATTAATTTACATTTAAAATTTGAATAGATTTGCATAAGTTTACATAAATTAATATATTAAAGATGAACTTATATGAATGAATGAAGGTCTTGCAATAGCTCAAGGCCTATAAAAGGTCTTGCACAAAGCAAGGCTGGCCTTTCCTTTGCTGCCTCTGCTGCATCACAGACATGAAACAGCAAGCAGTGGAGGGGGCCCTCATCCCACAGCTCACGCAAGAGGTCAAGCAGTCGCCCTCATGCTGAGAGCAGTTGCGTTGGGCCAGTGTGGGCTCCAACAAATCTCCAGAGGGCCAGAGGCTCATTGGAAACTGGGGGCTCCCTGTGGGCCGCATTGAGAAGCCTTGAGGGCCACATGTGGCCCCAGGGCCGGGGTCTGGGCACCCCTGATCTAGACAATAAGAAGGGGGGGAGACACACTCCTGCATGAATTTGGCTCAAGCTGTGTCAATATCACACACACAGGATGAATTCTGAACCCCTCCTCCTGTCTATATAGGGGCACATCCACCTTCACAGCAATGTGGCCTTGCTTGCTGGCCCCCATCTCTCCCCTGTTAGCCCACTGCAAGCTGCCAGGACCTTTGGGGATTGCACAGGAGCAAAGTTCGGGTGGTAATGTTGGCAGCAACCAACTGGCTCTGCACCACCCACCCCCCATTTGCCCAGGCCAGGTGCCGGGCACACTCTCCCAGGACCAGAGCACAAGACTGGCATGCAAGGAGGAGGAGCTACCTGCAGCCTGTGCAGACCTTTGCACGTCCACCCAGGCCTCTCTTTGCTCCAGATGCCATCTTTGCAACAAGGCTTCTCAATTGCATGCCCTTCCTCCCCTGGGCCTAAGCCTGGGGCACCTCATGGGCAATGCATACATGCTTGCAGGGCCTTGCAAAGGAAGCACCAGCACCACCTCCTTCCTCTCCCACCCCACAGCACTGGAAAGAAGGGGGAATGCAGGAATGATTTATTTCCATTGCATTGAGTTCAGGACAGAGGACTTTTCCCCATTGCATCACAGAAAAAGGGGCTTACAGGCAGGATTGCAAAGTACTGCCCCAAACCATTAAGGAAGCCTGGGGCGGCCCATGGGCTTTGCATGCATGCAGGGCCTCCTCTCCGGTTGCAATGGGGTCCCCAGCACTGCCCTCCTCCTCTCCCACCCCATAGCACTGGAAAGGGAAAGGGAATGCAGGAATGATTTATGTCCATTGCATTAAATTCAGGACAGAGGAATTTTTTCCCCATTGCATAACAAAAAGGGACTTGCAGGCAGGACTGCAAAGCACTGAGGAAGCCTGGTGCACTCCAAGGCTTTGCAGGCATGCAGGGCCTTGCAAAGGGAAAGCCAGCACCGCCTTCCTTTTCTCTCACCCCACAGCACTGGAAAAGGGGGGATTGCAGGAATTATATATTACCATTGCATTGAATGCAGGACAGAGGACTTTTTCTCTATTGCATCGCAGGAAAAGCGCCTTGCAGGCAGGACTGCAAAGCACAAAGGAAGCCTGGGGTGCCTGGTGGGCCTTACATGCATGCAAGGCCTCCTCTCTGGTTGCAAAGGGGACCCCAGCACTGCCTTCCTCCAATCCCACCCCACAGCACTGGGAAGAGAGGGGGAATGCAGGAATGATTTGTGTCTATTGCACTGAATGCAGGATAAAGGGCTTCTCCCCATTGCATCACACAAAAGGGGGCTTGCAGACAGCACTGCAAAGCACTGCCCCCAATGCACAAAGAGGAGGGTGCATGCAAGCTTGAGAAGAAGGGGCTGCATTCCTTACCTGGGTGGGTGTCAGCACCTTGCCCAGCTCGTCGATCTCCAGGGACCCATAGCGGACCTTCAGAGGCTGAGCCGGCTTCTCCTCCACCTCGGGGAGGCTCAGGGGGCCACCCCACTCGCTCAGATCCACCGGCATCTGGGCCCAAACTCTGCAAGGCTCTGGCACGCGGCCGGCCAGCAAACGACTCAAGCGCGCAGCTAGAAAAGCCCCGTCCCTTCCAAGCAGGGCACCCCGCAAGAGGTTGAGTGACAGCAGCATTCAGACCCTCTCTCCGTTGCCATTGGCTTTGGGGGGAGGATGGCCTTGTTGAAGGGGCGGGACGAGGGTTGATGGGAGGGAGGGATGGTTCTCTGCAGATGCAAGGCTTCCTGGGAATTGTAGTTTAAGAACATAAGAACAGCCCCACTGGATCAGGCCATAGGCCCATCTAGTCCAGCTTCCTGTATCTCACAGCGGCCCACCAAATGCCCCAGGGAACACACCAGATAACAAGAGACCTCATCCTGGTGCCCTCCCTTGCATCTGGCCTTCTGACATAGCCCATTTCTAAAATCAGGAGGTTGCACATACACATCATGGCTTGTACCCCGTAACAGCTTTTTCCTCCAGAAATTTGTCCAATTCCCCTTTTAAAGGCGTCCAGGCCAGATGCCATCACCACATCCTGTGGCAAGGAGTTCCACAGACTGACCACACACTGAGTAAGAAATATTTTCTTTTGTCTGCTCTAACTCTCCCAACACTCAATTTTAGTGGATGACCCCTGGTTCTGGTGTTATGTGAGAGTGTAAAGAGCATCTCTCTATCAAGATTTGCCCGGTATTCTTCCCCCGACATGCATGTCGAAACGGATCGCAGCATGATCACTGCTCCCCAACGGCTCCATAACATTGATGTCTCTAACCAGGTCCTGAGTACCGCACAATATTAAATCCAGAGTCACCTGTCCTCAGGTGGGCTCCATGACTAGCTGCTGTAAGGCACAGTCATTTAGCATGTCAAGGAATTTGTGACCAGAACACAAATTGACCCTGTCAATATGAGGATAATTGAAGTCCCCCATGATTACAACCCTGTCCCTCCTTGTCACCTCCCTGATCTGCTTCCTCATTTTAAGGTCCCCTTCCGATTTCTGCTCTGAAGGATGATAGTACACCCCCAGTATTACATCGGTCCTCAGGCCTGGTAATTTAACCCACAGAGATTCTACAGTGGAGTCGAACCCACCTTAATCTCTACTTTGCTGGATTCTATCCCTTCCTTAACATAAATGGCCACCCCACCTCCAACACGCCCCTCCCTGTCCCTCCTGTAGAGTTTATAGCCCAGGATTGCAGTATCCCACTGATTCTCTGCATTCCACCATGTTTCCGTTATGACCACTATGTCAATGTTGGCGTGCCTCTGAACATGTGCAGAGTTTTTCTGCGCCTGCACCAACCCACAACCAAATCTTGCAGCAGCACACCTTGGGATGCAGTAGGATAAGGCTGTAGAGGCTCAGGCTGCATTCCTATCCACATTTACTTGGGAGTATACCCCATTGACCAGAATGGGACTTACTTCTGAGTTGCATAGGCTTGGGCTCTTATTTCCCCAGTCCCAGTTCCTTTGCGGCACTTCTCAGGCTGCACAACCTATGGGGAAGAATGCCTCACGTAAGACGGCAGTGCTTACTTCTGAGTAAAGATGCACACAAAATGCACTGTTTTGCCCAGGCTGGAGCTTTCCCACAGAATTAACTGGGGGCCCGATCCTGTCCAAACTTCCAGCAAATGTTTTGGGATTCCCAGATGCAGTGTACACCCCATTGGCATGGTTGTACTGGCACTAGAAAATTGGATAGGATTGGGCCTTGGGGCATGTAGAATCAACAGCAGGATTCCCCCGCTTCTGTTTTCTCCTAAGAGGGGTCTTTGCTTTCATCAGGCACAAATCCAACAGGTGCAGCTTTTTCTAATATGGAGATGCCGCAATGGGGAGAAATGTCCCCTGCATTTCCTGGCAGCAAGCCCCTTCCCACCCAATGTCTGCACCATTATTATTATTATTATCTTCAGCAGTTGCTTTGGGAAGGTGGCAGGAGCCCAGGCATGTGGCTTGCTTACCTGGTACTCTCTGGCTCTCAGCCCGCAAAGGTTATCATCTTGCCGGCGTTCTGGGGAACCATGTGACCAGTCCACTCACACGAGGGCTGATTTCTGCAAGGAGAGTTATGGGTTTCACACAGTCAGGCTGGGATTATGATTCAGTCATATCTGAGGCACTAGATAAGTGTTAGAGATTATAACCCACGTTGCACTTATTTTATGTTGCCATCAGGGCCAAAATGATCCCAGAAAATGTTCAATCCCTGTCTTAGAGTCATCCAAGCTAGTAACCATCACCACATCTTGTGGCAATGAATTTCACCGACTAACTGCATTGTGTGGAAACCTATTTCCCTTCATCCATCTCCCATCTATCAATTTCATGGGATGACCCCGGGCCTAGTGCTGTTCGAGAGGAAGGAATATTATTTCCCCCCCCCCAAGCATGCATAATTTTATAAGCCCTGATCATGGTATTCCCCCATAGTTGTCTTTCCCCCCCCCCAAACTAAAAAATATTTATTTTTCATATTTCTATACTGGTAGTGTACATAACTCCTTCCTTCCTTTTCTCCTCACAACAACCCTGTAAGGCAGAGAGATATTGACTGTCCCAAGGTCACCCAGGAAGCTTCATGGCTGAGCGGGGATTTGAATCTGGATCTTCCAAGCCTACGTCCAATTCCAGAACCACTCTCAGGGCCAGCTTTAATCCAGTTGATCCAGTTTCTCCAAGGGGCCCCCACACTAGGGTAATCTAGTCTTGTATGCAATTTTGTATTAAAATATGCTTAGATCCATGTGGTCCATTAACTCACATGCACTTTTAAGTGCTCATTTTGATGGCTGACCATTCTGCCATAGAGACATAAAGTATATAATAAATTGTGTTTATAGCTTGAAGATTCTACAGCCCTTGACTGTAATCCTAGGACCCCTCGAAAATGTTTCCAATTGGGCCCCACAACTCTTAAAATCAGCCTTGCTGGCTCTGGCTAGAAGTCCCAAGAACTGAAGTCCAGGGCTGGCCCATCCATATAATAATAATAATAATAATAATAATAATAATAATAATAATAATAATAATAATAATAATAATAATAATAATAAAGGTATTTCTATACCGCCTTTCTTGGTCCTCAGATTTCTCCTCGGACTTTATTCAAGGTGGTTTACATAGGCAGGCAAATTTGCACATTCTGGCCTCCATCCTCCCACGCTCACAGCAGATGGAATAACTGCTTGTCAGCTGCTTCAAGGTCGCATGATGCCGGTAGCCTCGAACTGGCGACCTTCGGATGTTATCTTCAGGCAAATGGAGGCTCAACCCTCTAGACCAGACCTCCTGCCCAACTTAAGCCAACTTAAATTGTCACCACAGGGCCCAATCCTATCCAATTTTCCAGTGTTGGTGTAGTTGTGCCAGTGGGGTGTGCACTGTATCCTGTGGTGGAGGGGCAGTCACTGGGACCTTCTCAAGGTATGGGAACATGTGTTCCCTTACAATGAGGTTGCATTGTGGCTACACCGGAGTTGAAAAGTTGGATAGGATTTGGGCCCTCAGGCAGCAGTTTGGTGGGAAGCTCCCATCTCTGTCCACCTTCTTGCCTCCTCTGCTCCTTCCTAAGGAAGGTGCTCCAGCCCCACTCCTGATAACTTCAGTTGCCCTTTATAGTGTATAAAGCAGGGAGGGCAATCAAAAGATATATAAAGGTGAAAGGTGTTGAACCCTTCCCCACCTTACGTCCCTATGGTTCACTCATAGAAGCACTTCTCTCCCAGTCTTGTCCAATGCAGGAAAAATGGAGTTGGGGAAACCATTTGTCAGGAGGTAAGATGGGGAAGGATTTAACTGCCTTCACCCCATGCCCCGTGGCTAACACCCAGCCTGTAAACCTCGGCACACCACCTTGTGATCCAGACTGAAAGAAAAGTGCGGATTCGGTGCAGCAAAATAATAAGCTAGGATGGAGTTGTGGTTCAGGAGTTGAACTCACAGCCCAATCCTAGCCACACGTTCCTGGGAGTAAGCCCCCTGGACTCCAATGGGACTTACCTGAGTAAACCTGCATAGGATTGGGCTGTTAGTCCTGGAAAATACCGGTTCAAATTCCCACTCAGCCAGGACACTTCTTGGGTGACCTTGGGCCAGTCACTGTATCTCAGCCGCACCTACCTCACAGGGTTGTTGTGGGGACAAAAGGAGGGGAGGAATTATGTGCACCCTACCCGGCTCCTTGGAGGAAAGGTGGTGTAGAAATGTAAAAAAAAAATAATAAACTGAAAAGGTCCCATGAAAATTAAGAAAGACCTCTTGTGGTGGAGTGTCTCCTGGATTTATTTTCCTCGGCTGGTGGTCTTCCATTTTTCATGCTTCGGTTTTCTGCCCCCTTCTGTGTCTTCTTTGTGGCTCTGATTACCATCCTCCTCCTCGCCTTCTGGATGCTGCCGCTCCATCCAAAGCTGAGTTTGCTTTCTCATCCCTTTCTTGGGCCTCCTCTGTGTTCCCACTTCAAATTTCACATTTTTCCACTCCAAATTTGCTGTTTGTTCTCCCCCCCCCTCCCCAGCTGTTGGAGGGGAGGACTCTGCTCTTTTGGCTGGTTGTCCTGCAAGAGGATAGTGCTAGGTTTTGCAAGAAATCTAAAAAGGCTGACCCTGTGCAATTGAGCTGGAATAATTCCAGCTCTCCTTGGCTGCCAATAACCTCTTTGTTATTTTTTCCTGCTTGGTGGGTCCATTTCCTGCTGGTCATCTTCCATCTTGAGCACATCTCCATGCCTCTGTGTGTGTGTGTGTGTGTGTGTGTGTGTGTGTGTGTTGCTGATCCTGTATATTTGTTTTGTATACATTCTGCTTTGGGTTCCTGGGGAATTTTATCCTTCTCCTGGGACGGGGAGGGGACTGTTGCTAGGAGGCCTTTCCAACTGTGCATCTGTAGAAAGGAATAAGCACACAAATGACTCAGTAAATAAGAAGCAGCAGGAGCAAAAACCCAGTAACTGGCTCCATGACACACGGGGTGCCAAGCCATGCTGCCAGGGGACAGGTGTGGAGAGAAGCCGATGGGGACCTCCCAGTTCAAACAGCAATTTGTATAATGATTCATCAAAGCAGGGCCGGCCCATATATGAGGCCAACTGAAGCCGTCGCCTCAGGCAGAAGATAGCTACATGGCACCCAAGGAGTAATGTACAAAGAGGGTGACTGGGGTGGCCCAGCTACCAGGCTGCAGGAGGTGACTGAGAGGCTTCCCCAAGATGGCAGCTAGGGTGATCCTGGCTGCAGCCATGATTTGGCTAGCACTGGCTGCAGCCCACAAAAAAGCATGTTTATTGGTATGGTTTTATATATGAATTTACACAGTTAAATATAAATATACAAACTTACAAAGTCAGTATATACAGGTTGGGCCTGTATTCATTCCTGGACCCTCCGTGGATACCAAAAACAGTGGATAAGGAAATCCACAATTTTTGGCCCCTTGAGCCCCCCAAAGGGGACCAGAGGTTTCCCAACCAGAAAACCAGAAGTAGTGTTTTTTGCTGTATGGGGCCATTCTGAAGCCCACAGTGGCTGCAGACAGATGGGCATGACCACTGCCAGCTTCAGAAAGCCCTCCAGAAGGGACCGCAGCACAACTCCAGACCCCTTCAGAGGTTCAGGTAGAGCCCAGTCTGGCTCAATACAGTCCATGAGACCCATGGACCCACATTAAGCCAGAGCAGTGGATCCAAAATCTGCAGATAAACAGGTTCCACCTGGGTGTGTACACACATGCACACAGCGTATATACAGTGCATACAACGTTCAGTATATACCAGTGGTTCTCACACATTTAGCACTGGGACCCACTTTTTAGAATGAGAATCTGTCAGGACCAACTGGAAGTGATGTCATCATGACTGGAAGTGACATCAGCATGCAGGAAAAATTTTTTAGCAACCCTAGGCTGCAATCCTACCCACACTTACCCAGGAGTAAGTCCCATTTACTATCATTGTTAAAAGAATATACATAGTAGCTGGTTAAAAGCAGAGGTCTGCTTTCCCCAAATGCCGTCACATCTCGTGATAGCGTCGAGTCTAATGTATCAAAAATAAAATATTGAAACGAATGGGGATCCAACTGAAACGGGATCGCAACCCACTAGTGGGTCCCGACCCACAGTTTGGGAAACAATGGTATATACATTATAGTATACTTATTGTATATACTGACTTATGGCAGGAAGAACAGTAATCTGAGCATGTGAAGAGTGCTTTCCATCAAGCAGCTTCAAGCAGCAGTTGGGGGGAAGCTGCTTGTCTTGGGGGGAGCCCCTTGTCCCATCCAGCCCCCTTCACTTCTGTGGTGTGTCCCCCCTGTGTTCCTCACTTCCAGATGCACCCAATTCCTTGCCCCTGCACCCAGCTCCTGGGCTGGTGCCCTTTCCCCTGGCTGGCACCCACCCCAGGAGGAGGGAGGCGGGCTGGACGCCAGCACCCAAGCGCCCCCAGCCAGGCAGATCCGCCTCCGATGGGGCGGAGAGCAGCCTCTGAAGCTACGCCCTCCCTTCCTCCCCGTCCCTGCCCGCGGGGGCAGCGGTTGCTCCGTCCCAGGCTGCCATGGCCAGCACATCGCCCTCCGCAGGACCCTTCCTCCTCCTCCTCCTCCTCCTCCTTGGCTGTGGCCAGCGCGCCGCTGCAGGTAAGGGGCGGGCTGGGTGCACTGGGAAAGGGAAGATCCGTGTCCACCCTTGCGTGCAACAGCAGCCCATTCCTGGAAAGAACAGACTGAGAAGTTACCCAGGCTGCAGTCCTAGCCATACTTTCCTGGGAGTAAGCCCCATTGAGTAGAATGGGAGTGACTTCTGAGTAGACATGCCTAGGATTGGGCTGTCATGCTGCAATCCTAGGCACACTGACCTGGGAGTAAGCCCCATTGAATAGAATGGGAGTGACTTCTGAGTAGACATGCTTAGGATTGGGCTCCGAGGCGGCAAAACCCTGGGAATCAGGGAGTAAGCCCCATTGAGTAAGATGGGGGTTACTTCCGAGTAGACGTGCGTGGAATGGAGCTGTCAGACTGCACAGGGAACAGAAGTTCAAGATAGTTAGGGCTACAGTCCTACACACTTACCTGGGAGTAAGCCCCATTGGGTAGAATGTGAGTTACTTCTGAGTAGACATGCATGGGATGGGGCTGTCAGGGCGTGCAAGGAAAGCTAGTTTCTGTTCCTCTCCCTTCCCCGACAGCTGCGTTGGCAAGCAGACCCCTCCTCTGTCAGCTGATCTGCAATGGTTGGGGGGGTGGGCCGATGGGCACCAGGACCAGACTTTGCAGAAACTTTTGTCCCTGCTCTTCTGCCTCCCCCACCTAGCCAGACCTTGTTATTTGACCACAGATCCACCCCCTCCTCTTCCACCCCCGCACAAGCACTGCACACGGGCACACGCCCAGCATTTGGGGTGTTTTTTAAAACTTATAGGGCAGAGCCGAGCAGTGGCGTAGCTAGAGGGGGTGCAAAGCACTAAGTTTTGCAGGGAGCCTCACTGTGGCAGGCTCCCTGCTAAGTGCTTTGCACCCCCTCTAGCTATGCCACTGGAGCCAAGTACTGTATTGTCTCCTGTTCTGGGTCAAATGAGAGGACTAGACAGCTGGAACATCTCCTTGGGGTCATCCCTGTGTTGTGGATGTATGGACACGCCTGTTCTCCTGAGCTTTCCACTAACCAGTGCTTCCCAAACTTTTTAGCAGGGACCCACTTTTTAAAATGACACTCGATCGAAGTGGTTCTCAAACTTTTTTTTAGCCCAGGACCCACTTTTTAGAATGACAATCTGTTGGGACCCACCAGAAGTGGTGTCATTAACCTGGAAGTGATGTTATGGTCAGAAGTGACATCATCAAGCAGCAAAATTTTTTAACAATCCTAGGCTGCAATCCTATCCACACCCAGGAGTAAGAGCTCCATTGACTATCATTGTTAAAAGTATATATACATTGTAGCCTGTTAAAAGTACAGATCTGCCCAAATGCAGTGACATACTATGTTGGCATCAAGTCTAATATACTAAAATATTGAAATGAATGGGGACCCACCTGAAATTGGCTCGTGACTCACCTAGTGGGTCCCAATCCACAATTTGAGAAACAGTGCTCTATTGGGATCCACTTAGGTTTACCTGACTTTTAAAAAAGGAGATCTAGAAAGAAATATTTATTTATAAGGAATAATAACCAGAAGGGGTAATTCCCCTGGGGGCTGGGGATAAGAATAGGCCCTCAGTTTGGCTGTACTTGTTGTAAGAGGCGACTAAACAGCCACCGGGTAGATGGGACTCGTCAGCCTGGGAAGGCAGCTCATCTGAGAGAAGGAAAACTCTGATCCCAAACCTCCACTGCCTGGTGGCTGCATCCAGTTATGCAAAAGGCTTCAGGAGTCAACCTCGAGGCAAAATCCGGAGCCGGAGTCCCTGAGGCAGTTCATGGCTGAACACAGTCATGTTCTGGCAACTCCTGCGACGCCGCTGGAACCAACCGTATTGGCCTCTGCCTTTCCATTGGACCATTTCAGCGACGTGGAGAGGGGGGATTTGCTGCACGGGTAACAGCCTATCCTCCATACCTACTTTACCCAGGCTTTACGCACTGGAGAGGACACTCTATTCCAGAACCACCATTCAGAGCGTGACACCATAGAGACTGAAGGATGCCAACAATAACCAGAAAAAATACCCTCAGACATTTACCTCCCTATGTTTACACATGCTTGCAAACTGCAGGAGCTTGGCTTCTTGCAGGGCACTTAGCAGCTACCCTGCAAACTGCAGGAGCTGAGCTCCTTGCAAGGTAATGAGCCAGCTACAGTATCTAATTTTTTAATAGTCTCAGGGCTTGAGACAATCAGTTGTCTGATCTTTCCATCACCTTTCAGCAACCCACCAAAAATCAGATCACAACCACCAGTGGGTGCCAACCCACAGTTTGGGAACCACTGCACTATAACCAAGCCTTACAGCCTAAACATGTCTACTCAGAAGTAAGTCCCACAGAATTAAATGGAATTTACTCTCAGCCCCTTTGGAAGGCAAAGGCATGGCATAAATCACTGGATGAAATTTTAACAAATATATATGAGAAAGAAAGAGCAAATTAAGGTTGCAACCTTAGACACACTCAGTAGGAAGCAAGACCCGCTGAGTTTCATGAAACTTACTTCTGAGTAAACCTGTTCAGGATTGTGTGGTTCTATTCTCCCCTTCTTCAAGAAATTCCAGGCAGCATGCATGGTTCCCCATCTTCCCCTGTCCTGCTCTGTCTGGGTATCCCCACATCAACCCTGTGAGGTAGATTATGCTGGGGGATGTGTGTGTGACTGACTCAAGATCATCCAGTAAGCTTTGTGCTTGTTCTAAACTTTCAAAAAGTAGATGTTGACTGCAGCACTTACCTGGGTGTAATCCCCATTGACTATAATGGGGCTTACTTCTGAGTAGATATGCCTAGGCTTGGGCTCTTAGAATGTGTGTATTTTAAAAAGATTGGCAGTGGTTACATTGAGATATGACTCCCTTTTATTTATCTCCCTGCCCTCTGCAAGACCTCATGCTGAATGCGTACGCCCTTGCTGTCTGGTAAATAGTGCTATCAAGATGTTGCTTCTCTGAAAACGAAACAAAAGTGGTTTGCTGGGATGCAAGCCAATAATTTGTGCTGTTATGGTTCAGTAAGTCATGAGTGGAACTGAATGGTCAGGCATGCAAATTCGAAGCCAGGCCTCCCCATTCAAAGCCCAAGGTGCTAGTCCCTAGCATTGGCTGTCAGTAATCCTCACTAGGTCGTATTTTGCCTTAGAAAGAGTCACTTCCGGAAAATGCATGCAGAGTTAATGTGCTGAGTCTGACCACTGAATGGCCCAACCCTGCATTGTTGGTTCTCACTGGGCAGTGACCCAAAGCCTCAAAAGGCCTTTCCTATCACCTGATCTGTTAAACTGGCAAGGAATCAACCTGGTATGTGCAAAACATGCACTCTTGCCATTAAGCCCTTTCTGCTGTAAGAAATAGCAGCAGCACCTGTCAAGTTTCTAGTCAGCAGTGAGTCTTGAATGAGGGTTGTGTTGGGCAGGAATTCAGGAATTGTGTTGGGTGGAGAGAAGAACAGAAGAAACTGTATCTTAATAGATAAGCCAGTGATTTTCAACCTTTTTCATCTTGCGGCACAATGGCAAGGCACTAAAACGGTCAAGGCACACCATCAGCTTTTTGACAATTGACAAGGCAAACTGTGTTGTCAATGGGGGCTCACATCCCCCAATGGTCCTATTGATAAAAGACCCTCTCCCAAATTCCCGTGACACACCTGGGGACCATTTGCGGCACACCAGTGTGCCATGGCACAGTGGTTGAAAATGGCTGAGATAAGCTATAGGTCTAATTGTGTGTAAATCAACCTGTGGGAAGATGGTATGTGCACCAGAGAAGGAAATCTTCTTGATATTTTAAAAAAATCAAGAAATAATAATTAAAAAAAAGACTTTGCAAGAATCATACCAAAGCTAATATTTTCAAATTCTATTGATTGCATGGCAGAGACGTTAATTTATTCTAATAATATTATTACTAAGAACATTTCTGTTCTGCTTTTAAACAAAACGTAATTTAGGTAGCAAAACTCTGAATACAATATAAATAAATGTAAAATAAAGTCATGCTTAATATTGTAAGTCTGTTCATGTTTATTCAAAAGGCAGTGCCACTATGCTAAATGGGGCTTACTTCAGATACCAATGAAGCTGCAGCAGAATGAGGGCCCAATCCTATCCAACTTTCCAGGGCCGGTGCAGTGGTGCCGATGGGGTGTGTGTTACGTCCTTTGGTGGGGAGGCAGTCACTGAGGCCTCCTCAAGTTAAGGGAACAACTGATCCCTTACCTGGAGGCTACATTGTGGCTACACTGGTGCTGGAAATTTGGCTAGGATTTTGACTGCAATCCTATCCACACCCACCAAGAAGTAAGCCCGAATGACTATAATGGGCTAGTAGATATACCTAGGATTGGGTTCTGAGTCAAGCCATTGGCCTATCTTGATTAAAACCCATTTCTGCCCAGCCCACATTTGTGTACACTTTAGATCCCAGTTTGAAGAGACACTTGGCCAACAGTCTGAGGCTAAGAGGCTAAGAAGGACGGCCCATAGCCAGGGAGACAGACCAGGGACAGACTGCACTTGCTCCCGGTGTGGAAGGGATTGTCACTCCCAAATCGGCCTTTTCAGCCACACTAGAGGCTGTTCCAGAACCACCTTTCAGAGCGCGATACCAGAGTCTTTCGAGACTGAAGGTTGCCAACTCAAAAAGATCCCTATTGTGTATATATGCAACATTGGGCAGAAATGTTAATACTGCCTACACTGTTTAAGGATTCAGGGGCTGTTTCTTAACAGCTGTTCCTTAAGCAGCTTTTCCTTAAGCAGCTGAATGTTTAAGGATTCAGGGGAGACTTTGCCAGCCCCAACTCCCCAAGGAGTACACCTGAATAATATTGCAGCTTCAGTTGGTGCACTGTCAGTGAGGTTCAATCAGTTAAATGCACTGTTACTTGTACCACTGTGATCAATCAATCAGTTGTGGAATAAATTGTGAATAAAAATTAATAAAATAATTTTTTATAAAATATTGTGAATATATATATTGTGAATATAAAAATTGTGACTAGAAGTCATCAGGAAACCGTCAAAATGTACTGTGGTCTAGTAACTGCCATACCGACATCTGTACTAGGGCCAGGCTGTCAGCTGTAGTGAGGTGAAAGATGGAAGTGCTGGAGGGAGCCCTAAATACTTGAAAGCCTAGGGACCCAGCCATGGGTTAATATGACCCTGAACCTGCCCCACCACCTCTTGTATCATAGATGTTTTATAAACATGAAACCATGATGCAGCCATCCGAGGAATACCTATAAGCCCATTATGAGAAAGGCAGGCTAGCTGTTGAGTAAATAACTAAACAGATGAACCGAAGTGATTGTGCTGGAGAAGGTCATGCATGAGATCACATTTGGAATCAAGGCCCCTCTAGTCCAGCTTACTGTTTCCAACCATGAGTAGCAAGGTCGGTCCCCGGTTGTGGGCTCCCAGCAGCTGAAATTTAGAAGTAAAATTACCTCCAAATCTAAAGTTTCTATTAAACTCAGGGTAAGAAGAGCTCTGTGAAATCAGTCCCCCTTTCCCAGCATCCTGCTTCCAACAGTGCACAGATGGATGGCTCCTAGATGCCCACAAGCAGGGCATGAAGCCATCGGGTGGCACTATAAATTCCTTTATTCCCTGCTTGAAGGCTCCAAAAACTGACCTAAGAGAACTCCTTGTGAACCTGCAATTGACCTGCGTGCATCCACTTTTGTTGCATTCTGGAGTCAGTTTCTGTCCAGGAAGTTTCACTCCTTGATGTTGAGCAGGGGTGCCCAAATTCCGGCCCTGGAGCCACTTGCAGCCCTCGAGGCCTCTCAATGCGGCCCTCAGGGACACCCCAGTCTCCAATGAGCCTCTGGCCCTCCAGAGATTTGTTGGAGCCCGCACTGGCCCGATGCATCTGCTGTCAGCGTGAGGGCGACTGTTTGACCTCTCGCGTGAGCTGTGGGATGAGGGCTCCCTCCACTGCTTGCTGTTTCACGTCTGTGATGCAGTAGCGGCAGCAAAGGAAAGGCCAGTCTTGCTTTGTGCAAGGCCTTTTACAGGCCTTGAGCTATTTCAAGAACTTCAATCATTCATATAAGTGCATCTTTAATATAGTCATTCATGTAAACTTATGTAAATTTATTCAAATTTTAAATGTAAATTAATTATTTTTTCCCCGGCCCCCAACACAGTGTCAGAGAGATGATGTGGCCTTCCTGCCAAAAACGTTGGACACCCCTGATGTTGAGATACCCTCCACTCCAGAAAAGAAAACAGGCCATGATGGCAGACGATGGTTTGTGTGGACGCTAATTTTCCTCTTTCCTTTCTCAGGAACTGAGGAATTGGTGTTTGCGGAAGCCAAAGGGGAAGTGACCCTGACATGCTGGAACGTATCTGCACAAGCAGTCTTAGTGGAATGGTTTCATGGGGAGCCAGAAGCCATCCCCATCCTCTTCTCCTCAGATGACAGACTCCCTTCCGACGCACGCCTGTCTCTGGTGGAGAACAGCGCCTTGCACATCTCAGGGCTGCGCCTTCAGGACGAGGGCAACTACACCTGCAAAGAAATGCTGCTAAATGAGACCGTCCACCGACACAGGATCCAGTTGCTGGTAACCAGTAAGTTACTGTCTCCTCCAGCCTGTTCTGCAGCCAAATGATGCATACGGGAGGGTTGGTTGTCAGTATACATGCAAGGGAGCTTTGAGTTAGTTAGGCAGTTGCACCCACAGCTGCAAGATCAAGTTATGCCTTTGATAAGAAAAGCCCTCCTGGAGCAGACCTGAGATCCAACATCTAACCCAGCATCACAGTAGCTTGTCAGCTGGCTCCAAGAAGTCTACATGCAGACAAAAGCTTTCCCTGACCTTAAAACCCCATGTCTTTAGAGGTTGACTGCCCCTGAACATGGAGGCTCTGGCTATCATGGCTAGAAGCCAATGATAGAAGCACTCCATGGAATTCCTGAATCCCCTTTTCAAGTCAACTAAGAGCACAATCCTATATATAGTTAGAAGTAAGTTCAACTGGGTCCAATAATGCTTACTCTCACCTATCTAAGATTACTGCCTAAGGGCCCGATCCTATCCAGTTTTCCAGTCAGCTGTGTCAATGGGGCATGCACTGCATCCTGTGGTGGGGAGGCAGTCACAGAGGCCTCCTTAAGGTATGGGAACATTTGTTGCCTTCCCTTGGAGCTGTATTTTAGCTGCACTGGTGCTGGAAAATTGGATAGGATTGTCCTAAGTCCATGGCCATAACTGCCCATGACATGAAGCCCATCTGTAATAGACAGGCTTATCTATAAAATGGACAGGAAGCAGCCCTTTTGTATTAAGTATTAATATTAATACTTGTATTAAGTATTAAGTATTAAGGGGGCTGCTATCAGGCTGGACAGGAGGGGTTCAAAACTTCCCTTCCTTTTTTATATTAAAAAAACTCACACACACACCCCATCCCTCTTGTGGTTTTTTGCAGCAAATAGCCATTCAGGGCAAAGAGCCACTTCAAATAGCATGATTTTTGACCCAAGAACAACAGAGAAGAAAAGTATTAACCCCCATCATTATGCACTGTGCTCCCCTAGCTGGATTGGGGCCAGATCTAGTGTAAGAGGGTCTCTTTCAGTCCACTTCTTGGACCAAAAAGGCAGATTGTGTTAATAAGGATGGATTAAATATTGAGAAGTGCTTTAATAACAAACAAACAGAAGATGGAATTAAGGTCTCATGCAGCTTGGCCATAAAGAATCCCTGGGGGAGAAATATTAGTGGAATTAGGTAAGGTGAGGGGAATGTGTGTGGAAGGGTTGGACACTCTGAGAGATAAACATGGCTATCCTCCCTTCAGCCAGACTCTCCCCGTCCCCTTATAAAAATTGTTGTCTATTCTGATTTTTCCAAACCCTCAGCAAATGTAGGGATTGAACACGGGGCCTTCTGCATACAAACCTGTGCTCTCCCCTTAAGTTGGCCTCTCCTAATCACTCTCTTCCCCCCCCCCCAGATCTGTAACTACCATTCCCCTCTGTGAGAGCCCTGATGTTATCTCAGTGACCAAACAGCCTCCCTTGTCCACATCACTGGCTTGTACACTTCAGTTCAGCACAGTTCCTTATTTGCTTTCGAGGTGTGGTAATAATCTGTCAGTGGAGCAGGGTGTGTATGTGTGTCTGTCTGTCTGTCTGTCCTGCACTCACATTGTCCAAGGTTGCAACAGCTCTGATGGGCTGCTCAGACAGGGTGTGATCTTTGGGCAGGGGGGTGGGAATTTCTGCTGGAGTCCAGGGATGGAGCATGACAATGACCTGACACAACAGGTCTGACACACTCAGGCTGGCCCATCCATGAGGCCAACTGAGGCAATTGCCTCAGATAACAAATTGATGGGACACCCCCCTCTATCCATTCACTCATCTGACTCCACTGTTTCTATTCCTCCTACTCCCTGGATCCGAACATAAGAACAGCCCCACTGGATCAGGCTATAGGCCCATCTAGTCCAGCTTCCTGTATCTCACAGCGGCCCACCAAATGCCCCAGGGAGCACACCAGATAACAAGAAACCTCATCCTGGTGCCCTCCCTTGCATCTGGCATTCTGACAAAACCCATTTCTAAAATCAGGAGGTTGCACATACACATCATGGCTTGTACCCCATAATGGATTTTTCCTCCAGAAATTTGTCCAATCCCCTTTTAAAGGCGTCTAGGCTTTAAACTCTCAGGACGAGAGAATCTTTGACACTCTAGCCAAGCACTCTCCTCTCCTCCACCTCTTCCACTCTGTTTCTCTCTTCCTCTTCCAGTCTTGAGAATGGGAGCAGGAAAGATTGGCACATCATTAGTTTTTATTGGGGGGGGGGAACATTTGGTATATTGCCTCCAGCACTGGGAGGTCTTAGGCTGGTTTTGGGGGGGGACAAGCCTTTTGGGTGTCCTGGCTGTTATGGAAGAAAGTCTCTTTTATCTGCCTTCCAGGTGGCCCAGAAAAGGTGGACGTCAACATCTACCCCACCACACCATTGCCCAATGGCACGCTGTATGCCAAGAAACACGATGCCATCAACTTCACCTGTACCAGCGACTCCCGGCCGGTACCCAAGATTGAATGGGTTTTCTCTCCATCTAGTTCTGGCCCAGAGGTCTTCACAGAAGTGAACAGCTCCTTAACCTACTTCGTCCTGTCGCCCATGATGCCAAGCTACCAGGGGAACTACACGTGTTCTGCAACCAACCCACGCACTGGCCACCATAAGGCTGTAACTCAAGAGCTCCTGATCTACTGTACGTATATTCTGGCATGTTTACAGAGGGCAGTCACACACACGCTCTGGGAAATGTTGCACTGAAAGGCTAGGATCCTAAATAATTTGTTCTGCATGACCGAGGGTCCTTTGGATTCCTGACTCTTGCACAGCAGCATCTTGTACCCGAATGGGCACACACACGATTCTTTGGATTTTGGAGAGGCAATCAAACAGGCGACAGGAGAATTCAAAGGACTTCTTACGTTTACTCTCGTTTGCAAACGGGACCCTCCACAAACACACACACACACACACACACACACACACACGTGGAGAGACCCCGGAGGATTACAATGATCCAGGTTTTATAGGGTAGTCTAGGTAGGGGAGGGGGGACAAAAGCACACAAAGAGAGCAAAACACATCACAGACATTTGGCATTGTTATCAGATCAACATCTTGATCCTCAGGATGTTCAGGAGGGCAATTCGATACGCATCGGGCAATTTGTTCACAGAGATATCCATTACAAAGGATCTGGTACTCTATGCATCCCTTTTATTTGTTTATGGCTCTTATTTATGACTTTCTGCTTACCCTTGTGAACTGTATACCACAGTGTGAACCTTGTGAACTGTGAACCTTGTGTGAACCTCACTGTGTGAATCTCACTGTGAACCTTGTGAACTGTATACCACAGTTAGCCTGTTCTCTAAGAGGGATTTCAGATGCTGGCTTTTGGTCAGAGAAGAGCCTTATGGGTGAACTGGGCATCTTGGGATATTTCCATATTGTGAGCTGGGCATATTGGTATCAATCTGAACACTCTACCCCACCACACCCCCTTCCTCTCCTACGCACTTCCTCTTCCACGCCTCTCCACATTCAGGGGAGAGGAAAGCTGCCATTCAGCTGGATAAAGGGGAATGATTTTTGCCTCACTGCCTTAGCCATTGGGAGCTCTTGGGCTCTGTGAGATACCCAGATCTTAGATCCTCCAGGTCTTTATATATATTTTCATAAGGGTAATCCCTCGCTCTTAAAATCAGGCTTTCATAAGGGGGGGGGCTGGGAGTTCATGTAAGCAGAAAACAGACGTTTTGGCACAGGCTCTGGAGAAATAGGAAATCTTTTCCTGGTTCTTTTGGAGTAGTCAGAATGCATGTTGACTGTTCCCATAACACAGCCCCATCGTGGCCAAGAGCCTATCCTGCTTCTTAAATGACTGCTGAAAGTCATTTGGTTCCCTCCTTTGCCCAGGTGGGTGGTGGCTCAGATTACACCCTGGCTTTCTGTGTAGTTGTTTATTTGCATCATTGATAAGAAGCTGCTTTCCCCAATCACTTATCCAAAGCAGTGTGTGCAGTTAAGGTTTTCAATTATTTTTTAAAATGAACACAAAGAATGGCATGCCTCACAAATCAATATCAACACGCACATAGAAAGATTCAAATTCTTGCCTAGCTGTAAAATTCAGAGCATGGGCCTGAGTTTTATGTGGTATAGTGGCTAGCTTGCCAAAGGGCCCAATGCTACCCAATTTTCCAGGGCCTGTGCAGTGATATCAATGTGGTGTGCGCTGCATCCTGCAGTGGGGGGACAGTCACATAGGCCCCCTCAAGATATGGGAACATTTGTCCCTTACCTTGGGGCTGCATTGCGGCTGCACCGGAGCTGGAAAGTTGGATAGGATTGGGCCCTAAGGCTGCAATCCTATCCACACTTTCCTGGTAGTAAACTCCATTGACTATAATGGGACTTACTTCTAAGTGGACAGGCATAGTATTGGGCTCTAAGCTGTCCCCATTTGAATCATGCCTCTGCCACTTATGCCTTAAGTGGCCTCTTGGCCTCAGTCTTCTCCATCTGCAGTATGTGCTAATATATTGAAGCACTGCTGGCTGAAGTAACCACTGCACTGAGCTTACCAGTGGGTCAGCCCTAGAAGTCCCAAATGGGGGCACAATCACCAAGCAGGCCCTTTTCCTGGTTGACCTACAATTATGTGATTGCACAAGATTCTGTAAGTGTCAGGCCATCTCCTTTTCTTTCTTGTGATCTTCAACCCGCAGATCCACCACCCTCGTCACCCCGCTGTTGGGCTCAGACCTCCACGGAAAACTCCAAGCAGGTGCAGCTGTTGTGCAGCTGGCCCAAAGGTTACCCACATCCCACGCTCCAGTGGACAAACAAGGAGAGCCTGAACTGGGTCATCAATGCCACAGGCCCTGCGGACACCAGCATGGCAACACTGGATGGCTCACAGCGGCTTCACGGGAAGGAGTTTGTGTGTCGTGGAAGTCACATCGTAATGGAGAAGGCGAACCAAGCCTGCACTGTGCAGTTGGGTGAGTCACAAAAAGATTAAGTGGGCAGGGATGATCCAGTCCAACCTAGTGCCCCAAGAAGGGCTGTTGGCCCATCACCAACTCAGTGAAGTCCAGTTCTCAGGCTTCCTCTGTCAAGAGAGCAAAGGGGATCTGCGACTCAGAAGCTCTTGCTAGGAAGCCATGTTGGGTTTGCTTACTAGTGGCAAACGAGGTCAGGCTTTGTCAGCAAGAGGAAGAGCCTATTTTGGTCTCATTAGCCTCGCCCTGCTGCAACCTGCATCCACCAATCACTGCCAGAGAATTAAAAGGAAGTGAAAAATTGAGAAGTTACACAGCTGTGAGCCAAGGTCCTGCATGCACTGGAAGGGGGGACAGGGTGCTGGGGGGAAGCAGCGCAAGAAGAGAACACACATGTGTAATGAAGCCCAACAATAGAAACTGTTACTAAGGGTTAGAGAGTGTTGCACTTGATCAAGGAAGTTCTGGGTTCAAATCCAGGACTCAGCCAGGGAGTTCACAGAGTCACCTTGGGCTGGTCATTCTCTCTCCCTGCTCAGCCAGGGAGTTCACTGGGTGACCTTTGTCTGGTCATCCTCTATCCCTGCTCAGCCAGGGAGCTCACTGGGTGACACTGGTCATTCTCTCTCTCTCAGCCTAGCCTACTTCACAGGGTTGTTGTGAGAAAAGTATACGCTGCCCTGAGCTCCGTGGAGGAAGGACAGTACATAAAATTTGCAAATAGTAAATGAAATGCAGAACTTCCAGAGTCTGAAAACAGGTCACCTAATAGGGTCAGCATTTTTAATTGTATTAAATATATGAATACAATTTAATTTACAATTTTTTTGAATTTGAATTCAAATTTTTGCAAAGCAACTACCTAGTTGTTACATCTAGCCCATGCCTTAGCACTCCTTGGTCAGGACATTGAAAAAGCGGGGTTAGGTTTCATTTGTAGTGAGTAATGGGGAAGGATCCTGCTGGATAGGCCCATCTGAGTCCAGTGTATTGTTTCACACCGTGGCCCCCAAGTAGGAAAGAAAGTCTTCTGCCATTGCTCCTCTGCTCCTGGTACTCAGAGGTAGGCTCCCATTGACTCTGGAGACAGCGCATAGCCATTGGGACTGGTAGCCACTGATAGATTAGTCCTCTATGGATTTGTCCAGTCCCCTTTTGTAGCCAACTTGGCCCTCGCAACACCTTGTGGCAGTGAATTCCACAGACACTGTGTGAAGAAGTATCTGCTTTTTCCCATCTTAAATCTCCCATCAGTCAGTTATAGTGTTTCGCTGTAATATCTCTGCAAAGAAGAGTCAGGAATATTCCAGAGGAGGCCCCAAGCGCATTCCCCTCTGTGGCTATGGCCCCAATTTATGTCTCGCCTCTATTTGAATAAGATGTTGTGGCCACTGAACCTGGCCACCCCAAACTGCTTAAGGGCACAATCCTAACCCCTTATGTCAGTGCTTTCCAGCACTGGCATAGCTGTGCCAATGGGACGTGTGCTGCATCCTGCAGTTGGGTGTCACTCATGGAGGCCTCCTCAAAGTAAGGGAATGTTTGCTCCCTTACCTCAGAGCTGCATTGCTCTTATGTCAGTGCTGGAAAACACACACATAAGGTGTTAGGATTGCGCCCTAAGTGGGATATGTGAGACAAGGGATTATCTTGCATATACCTTTCATGTTTGTCTTTGTTTTCCTCCTGGTGCAGAGGGGCCCTCGATTTTATCTGATGGCTTGAGAAGCTGCTTCATAGGAGAGGCTGTGACAATGACCTGTGAGCTGACAGCCGGCAACCCGCTTGCCAAAATCACCTGGCTGCGCAACCTCTCTCAACCAGAGACTGAAATCCGCTCAGGTGGGAGGTTTCTCATCAGCCAAAAGGGCAACGTCTCCACCCTTCTCATCCAGAACTGCTCCAGCAACAGTGACAGTGGCTACTACGTTTGCAAGGCTGAGAATCCCCTGGGGCTGAGGGAGGTGTACATTTATCTAACAGTGAATGGTAAGTTGTATGCCTTAAACCGTGGCCCGTGAAAGAATGAGGCTGAACTTGGGGGCTTATGAAAATGTTTGGCTGCAAACCAGCCTCTGAAGAGGCCTGAAACAGCCTTTTTTCATGTGGGACCAAACCAAGAGCTCCCCTTACCTGATATCGCATGCCAAATGCACACTCCCTCCTTATCCCTACTTGCTGTTCCTTGTCCTTCTTCCAGAATACAAAGAGGAGAAAATGTGCAGGAGAGGAGAGTGATGGAGAGAGTGTCACCCCCTACTTCCTCCTCCCCTCTTATAGGAACATGGGGAGCAGGCTTCTAATGAGCCAGACCATCAGTCCATCTAGTTCAGTGTTTCTTAGCAAAATCTGCTAGTGGCTCTCTAAGGTTTCAGACAGGATTTTTTTTTTTCCTACCTGCCAATGCTAAGGATTGAACTCACTGCAAACTCTCCACCACTGAGCTATGGGCCATTCCTTTTCAGATGCCAGGAGTGGGAGGAGGACAAGACGTAGAGGCAATGGGCAGGAGTGGGGTGCCCCTGCATACCTGCTGCCTGACGAAACAGCTTCATGAATGGCTAGCCCTGTTTTGATAGACCTTTTGACCCCCTCTTCTGGTGCCACCCATATCCCCCTGGAAAGAGGTACCAGCACACGTGACGGCATCCAGACTGTCATCTCCCACCACTTAATAGATCAGATCAGATACTTTATTAACGGTCATCTGACCAGCTAGTCACAAATCAACACAACAAAATACACAAAATTAAAACCAACATCCCTTTACACATATATAAAATCATAAAATCATCAGTTTATGCTCTCGATTTTCTTTCTTATCAACTGTGCAGCATGGCAGAAACGGGCCACCCTGAGCGATATATCAGGATTAACATCGGATAGCAGAAAAGCAAGCTGCTCCTCCACCTGCATCCCCATTACAGCGCCAAAAATCGGGGAAATAGATTTAGATCGCAAATCATCATAGTTTGGACATTGCAGAATAATGGTGGCAGTTGTCTCCACCACATTATTATGGCAGGGGCACAGTCTCTCTGAATAAGGACGCCTTGCATAACGTCCCAAAAGAACTGCTGATAGAAGTGCATTGCACCTGGCTTTAGTAAAAGCAATCCTGAATTTTGGAACAAGGATGTTATAAAAATATCTGGCAGGAGAAAGCATAAGAGCTTAATCCCCAAGAAAAACATATGTAGAAAGTCTGGCTCTCGCAGATCTCAATTCAAGATCCACCAACCTCTGACGCAAAATTTCTTTTGCGTCTCCCGGGCTCATCATCGTTAAAGACTCAGGGGAAAGACTCAGCATTAATGCCAGATGCAGGGGAGGGCACCAGGATGAGGTCTCTTGTTATCTGGTGTGCTCCCTGGGGCATTTGGTGGGCCGCTGTGAGATACAGGAAGCTGGACTAGATGGGCCTGTGGCCTGATCCAGTGGGGCTGTTCTTATGTTCTTAACTACAATTCCCAGGAAGCCTTGCAGGTCTCTTGTTGTCTGGTGTGCTCCCTGGGGCATTTGGTGGGCCGCTGTGAGATACAGGAAGCTGGACTAGATGGGCCTATGGCCTGATCCAGTGGGGCTGTTCTTATGTTCTTATGAAAGATTGCAAAAATTAAAGTAGTCCAGGCACCTCTTTTCCCAGGAGCCTATAAAGGGATCCAAAAAGATCAAATGAGTAAAATTACCCTGTCTCGAGAGAATCTTCAAGAAATAATGCAAGGCATTTAGCCACATCGACATCTCTATACTTGGGATGCCGGATTCCAGCCTAACCACAGTATTCGGCACACATCGGGGGACATACATCAGTTGACGCAAAAATTTGGTCTGGATCACCTCTAAAGACCTGGTGTTTAAATATGGGGCGATCTCAGAACCATAAAGCAACTGAGCCCTAGTTTTAGCATTATGCAGCCTTAGAGCTTCAGGGAGAAATTTGACGCCTTTGGATGAATAAAAACGATAAATGGCACCAGATGTTTTCTGTGCTGATTGACCGACATAGTTTTCATGGGCCAAACGGCCACCTTGATAGTGAAAAATCACCCCCAGGTATTTTATTAATTTAACCTGCTCGATGGATTTCCCATTTAGGAGCCATTGATGGGCCTTATAGCATCTGGCAAAAACCAACACCTTTGTTTTATCAGAATTAATGATCAATTTCTCCTGTGAGTTAACCAGGGCTAAATGGCGAAGGGCCCTCCTCATGCCGACCTGTGTTCTTGATAATATAAGTACATCGTCAGCATATGCCAGAACAGGGACGTAACGATCAGCAAGCTTTGGAGGATGTAAGGCAGGAGTGGGGTGCCCCTGCATACCTGCTGCCTGACGCAACAGCTTCATGAATGGCTAGCCCTGTTTTGATAGACCTTTTGACCCCCTCTTCTGGTGCCACCCATATCCCCCTAGAAAGAGGTACCAGCACACGTGACGGCATCTAGACTGTCATCTCCCACCACTTAATAAGAGATTACCCACTAATGGCCCACAGGTTGATTTACACACAATTAGACCTCCGCTATAGCTTATCTATTAAGATACAGTTTCCTCTGTAATTCTCTCCACCCTAAAGCTGAATTCCTGACCAACGCAACCCTCCTACAAGACTCACTGCAGACTAGAAACTTGACAGGTGCTGCTGCTACTTCTTTTACAGCAGAAAGGGCTTAATTGCAAGAGTGCATGTTTTGCACACAGAGGGTGCCAGGTTGATCCCCTGCCACTTTAACGGAGCAGGTGGTAGGAAAGGCCTTTTGAGGCCTTGGGAAGCCTCTACCCAGTCAGAACCGACAATGCAGGGTTGGGCCGTTCAGTGGTCAGACTCAGCTCACTAAGGGCCCAATCCTATCCAACTTTCCAGCACCGGTGCACCTGCAGTGCAGTCCTGAGATAAGGGAACAAATGTTCCCATACCTTGAGGAGGCCTCTGTGACTGCCTCCCCACCACAGAATGCAGCGCATGCCCCATTGGCACAGCTGCACCAACACTGAAAAATTGGCTAGACTTGGACCCTAATGGTGTTGTGTATCCATGGCCTTGTCCAGCTTCCGTTTCCGGGATTAAGGAGCTGGAACTCATTGCCAGGATTCACCCTGCATGTAGCGAGTCATAATAAAATGTCCCTCTTGCTGACAGCCATGGGGTTGCAAGGGATGGGGTAGTCACTCAGTGACAGAGCCATTGCTTTTTATGCAGATGGTGCCCTGTTCAGTCCTTGGTAGCATCTCTTGATATGCCTGGGAAAGACCCCTGCCTCAAACCCAGGAGAGCCAAAGCAGGTCAGCGATGGACCAAGCAGAACACAGTTCTCCCTGTTCAGCCAGCCAACCATGTTCATGTTCAACACATCAGGGTTTTCAGGGCAAGCAGCATACACTGATGCAGCAATTTTCAACCTTTTTCATCTCATGGCACACTGATTGGCACTAAAACGGTCAAGGAACACCATCAGTTTTTTGACAATTGACAAGGCACACCACACTGCCCAGGAAGGGCAGCTCACATCCCCCAATGGCCTTACTAATGCATGACCCTTGCCCAAACTCTCACAGCACATCTGAGGACCATTCACGGATCAACCAATGTGGTTGAAAATAACTGAGCTGATGCCTCATTCCCTCTCATCTGAGCAGTTAAACCACCCACACATCCTCTGAACAACCATAGTCAGGGAGTTGGTGTCTCATTACTCTCTTCCAGACCCTGTGAACATCGCCGGCATTGTGGGAGGGATTGTCGTCTTCTTGCTTCTGGTGATTCTCACCTTCTCAGGATTCCTCTTATATTTTGGTCCCCATTTGTGCCTGAAAGGTAAGAGCAGCTTCCTGCAGATTTAAAAATGATAGATAGCTTTGGCAGAGGATGGAACTGCCAGGAGCCCAGTCCCCTTGCTGTACAAAGTCTGCTAGTCCATTGCTCCCTCCTTGCCCCACTAACTGCCTATTGGGAAAAATTCCTGGCCAAAGTATATGTTACATCAACCAAGGTCAACTTCAACCTTGTTATATAGCAGCCCTGCAGGGTGAAGGACGATGGGGCAGGAGGTTCTATGAAGCACCCAATTCCTCCTCCTCCTCTTCTCCAGCCTCCTTGGTTTGCTCTCTCCCATAGATGTTGGGAGGTTTGTCTCCTTCTTGGCAAGAATATTGATCTAGATCAGGAGTGGGCAAACATTTTGGCAGGAGGACCACATCATCTCTCTGACACTGTGTCAGGGGCCAGGAAAAAAGTAATTTACATTTCAAATTTGAATAAACTTACATACATAAATGAATACATTAGAGACAGAGCTTATATAAATGAAGGAATTCTACTGAGCTTTTTATAATACACGTAAGAACTATAATACAGGCATGTAGAACCACATGAGAACTATGACCTGTTTGCCACACACCTCTTGCACAGTGAAAACATATAAACCAAGCCAGAAACACACGGAGATGTAAGTTGTTCAGAGGCAATTGGGAGGAGGGTTAAAATAATTCCCAGGGAAAAGAAGGAGACTATAAAAGGCCTTGCTCTAACTTGGTTCGCAGCTTGTGACCAGCTTGCGGTCAGCATAGACTCCATCAGTCTCCAGCGGGCCAAAAGCTCATTGGAAATTGGGGGCTCCTTGCGGGCCAGATTGAGGGTTGCCGAGGGCCACAAATGACCCGCAGGCCGGGGTTTGCCCACCCCTGAGCTAGATGGGCGAATGAACAAGGAGAAGGCATTTTCCTACGTTCCTGTGACTGACCTTTGCAGAGCTACTTAGGTTAATAGAATTGCATTCATTCCAGTATCAGTATCTAAATTTTTTCAGGTCAGCCCTGATGAGGCTTCAGGAATTCTGGAGCAGAATCTGAGTAGCCACCAAGAAAAGTCTATTGAATTCAGTGGAATGTGGGCAAAGGGCAGGTTCCCACTGACATCTCCTCTAAGGAAATATGCAATTGGGTGCTGATTAAAACTGTTTTCTTCTCTCTTCCTTTCAGCCAATATACTCAGGTAAGCATCTTCCGTTTTTTGTTTTTTTTTTCTTCAATGTGAAAGAACTAGGCTCAGCAAGGAATCTGTTCTGAGGTTGAGCAGTGTGACAGCTAGGAAGCACTGATAGTCTTTCTAGGTGAGAGGAAGCCAATGGCCAAGCTGAGTGTGTGGAGTGATCTGAGAAACAGGAACCCTTTGTTGCCCAAGGGAGCCTGCTGATTTGTACCCCTAGTGTGTTGGCATCCTTCAGTCTCGGAAGACTATGGTGTCACGCTCTGAATGGTGGTTCTGGAACACAGTGTCCTCTCCAGTGCGCGAAGCCTGGGTAAAGTAGGTATGGAGGATAGGCTGTTACCCATGCAGCAAATCCCCCCTCTCCACGTCGCTGAAATGGTCCAATGGAAAGGCAGAGGCCAATACGGTTGGTTCCAGCAGCGTCGCAGGAGTTGCCAGAACGTGACTGTCTTCAGCCATGAACTGCCTCAGGGACTCCGGCTCCGGATTTTGCCTCGAGGTTGACTCCTGAAGCCTTTTCCGTAACTGGATGTAGCCACAAGGCAGTGGAGGTTTGGGATCAGAGTTTTCCTTCTCTCAGATGAGCTGCCTTCCCAGGCTGACGAGTCCCATCTACCCGGTGGCTGTTTAGTCACCTCTTACGACAAGTACAGCCAAACTAGCCCTAGTGGTCACTGCATAAAGCCACACTGCAATAAGTAGAGCCGCAGGATCTTGCTGGGATATAATGATACATAGTTTGACTTTTGCTCAGTTGTAAGCTTCCCCCTGGAAGTTGCCTAGGGGACATACTTCCTGTGTGTTCTGGTTCTTCCACAAGTGGAAATACTGTCAACCACTCTGGGTACTAAGGGCCAGGTGGGAAAGACCTATAAGTGGCAAAGGAGGGAGTTAGGAAAAGTCAATTGGACATCTTCCCAACTGCAGGAATCAAGATGCAGGTGACATCCTTGTGCTGGTGGATTCGGAGGAAGGGGAGGTGCTGATGGAAACAACTGAGGACTGTGCTTTGCAACAAGGGATAGCACTGGCCAATGGACATTCTACCTGGAGTGCGAAAGGTAAACCATGTAATTTTTAGAGGCCAAGTAATGCATTTGGTAGGCTTAGTGTACCTGGCAGGATGGTTTTACCAAATAAGAACATAAGAAGAGCCCAACTGGATCAGGCCAAAGGCCCATCTAGTCCAACTTCCTGGATCTCACAGTAGCCAACCAGATGCCTCAGGGAGCACACAAGATGACAAGATACCTGCATCCTGTTGCCACTCCATGCATCTGGCATTCTGAGGTGGCCTACTTCTAAAATCAGGAGTTTGTACATACCCATTAAAGACTGTAACCTGTGATGGACATTTCCTCCAGAGATTTGTCCAATCCCCTTTTAAAGGCATCCAGGCCAGATGCCATCATCACATCCTGTGGCAAGAAGGTCCACAGACTAATTACATGCTGGGTAAAGAAATATTTTCTTTTGTCGGTCCTAACTCTCCCAACACTCAATTTTAGAAGATGTCCCCTGGTTCTGGTGTTGTGTGAGACGGAAAAGGACATCCCTCTAAATATATGTAAAAGGCTCATGTAAAAGGTAGGCTGGCAGTGTCTGTGAGTATATCCTTCTATAGACAAGGAGGTCAAACTGAAAAGCCAAGCCCAAGGCAGCTCTTATACAGGGTCTGCAAGGATCTTTTTGGCTCTGCAGGTCTCATGATTCTTCCTGGACTAGTTGGCTGTAGAAAATGGGGGAGGGGAAAATACCTTGCCATGTTCCAAATGGTATTTGGTCATGGGAAAGTGTGATTGTCAGTCGGTGCTAAAGAACCTGAAAGCAGGGCTGGCCAATCTCTGAGGCTGGCTGAGGCTGTTGCCTGAGGTGATGGACCTGCAAAGAGTCTCCTCTGTCCCCCTGCACCTCTTCACCACTCAGTCCCTGGATTTGAAAAGGGAGAGGACAGCAGAAGAGGAAATGTGGGAGAAAGGAGAGTGGTGGGCTAGAGTGCCTTTTTAGAACATTCTAGCCATCTCCTCCTCCACTCTTCCTTTTCCCCTTGCTCTTCTCATCCTTTTCAAACCCAGGTAGCAGGAGGAGAATCGGCAGAGGCTGTAGCTGGTAAAGGGGTACTTTGTACACAGCCTTAGGCACTGGGAGGATCTGGGTTGACTCCGCTTGAAAGATGCACTGTGAAACAGGAGGCAAAGCCGACCAGGTTTACGAAACAGACTTTGGAATACTACCAGTTTAGCAGGTGGGGTAGACACCTCTGATTTAAACACACACAAATGCACACAACAAAGCAGGCATTTTCCCATTCTAAAATAAAGTCCTCATCCCTTCAGTGGAAACTGGACCACAACAGATGTGTCTCATCATTCACCTGGTGTACTTTCTTTATCTTGGGCAGATAGTGCACAGGGGCTGACCACATTAGGGTTGCATTGCGGATAGGACTAAAGCTCCCTCACTCTCTCCCTCACCCTGTGCGCTATTCGTTCAAAAGGAGCAAAGCGAATGACCACTGCTGATGCAACTTGTCATGTAGTGAATTTTTAATAAGTTTTCATTTTTAGAAGCAAACCAACAGACCCCCAATTCATAGGTGGGGTAAACTCTAGGGGCTCTAGGCGAGGTGGTGTCCCTACTGCTCCTACAGTTGTGACCTGTTGTGTTTTCTTTCAGGCCCCCGGGCAGAGATCCCTGATGAAATTGTACTGGAGGAAACCAAAGGAGAGGCAAGACCTTCAACGTAGAAGTTACTCGTCTCTGCCCTTCTACACTAGGAGCGAAAACATCTGAGCTTTGTGTTGGTGCCCACATAGTCGGGGGGGGGGAGCTCTTTCCACAGCCAGGCAATGCTCTTCTAGATTATCTATGGCCCCTATTTCTTGCCTTTTCCACTTGTCCTATTTCTCCCATGTGCTGTTGCTTCCCTCCTTCTTCCTGATCAACTGAGAAATTGAAATTAGAGGTATACAACGCAAGGAACGTGTTCAGGCACAAGGGGGCAGTGCTGCGGTGACCTCTTCTTGGGGGGAAACAATGTTTGGAATGAGCTTCCATGGAAAAGAAACATGCTGTGGGAGAGAAGGACGGTTGTCCGTCCAGAAACTTAATTCCATTTATCCAGCTTGGATCTTCCTTTGTGCTGAAACTGCAGATCAGAAACTGCTGAAACGGAATCTCTGGTGTTCAAGGTTGCTGTTGTGAAAATACAAGGATGCACATGTAGCACCAAAAAGGGGTGAACACTACCCCTTTAGACAAGTAGCTCACACACACACACACACACACACACACACACACACACACACACACACACACACACACACACACACCCGTGTTGCTGGATCCCTGTGATAATTTGAAGGAAAGGCATTTTTCACATGTGTGTATGTTTTATTTATGATCATCGATCATATATATATATATGGCCATTCCCCATGACCTCCTTCCATTTATGTGGTGAATGGGAGCATTAACGTGAAACACCCTATAACTTTTCTCATAAAATTCTATCTAGCACATAGAATCAAGTTTGCCACTACCACCCCACAGGAAATGCACTTTGTCCCTTCAGTTCCCTTGCCAATATATTTTTGTCTGGTGCCATCCTGGCAAGAGTGTGGTTTCTCCCCAACATCAGCGTGTGTGTTTACAGCCAGGAAGCAGCCAGAAGGGTTCTTTGGTAGGAGGAAGTCAAAGCTGTATGAACTCCCCACTCCAAGGGACATAAACACCTGAATATGTCCACATGGTGGTGTATAAGCCATTTTCCTTTGACCTGAACCAAATGGCTTACTTCAAAATCTGCCTTCCTTTTAAGTTCTTCCCCACTGCTTCTAAATCATTATGCATGTCTTTATGTTAAGTTAAAACCTGAGGAGGCCTTGAATATACAGTACCTTATAGATATCTACAACAGAGCTTGGGAACTTCGGCTGCAAGAAAAATTAGGCTTGTCCAATTTATCACTGTGGCTGTGTGAGAAACACTTGTGTGTGGTCTAGTGGTCCCACCGCACTCTTGTAACGTCTGTGTGGAGGAACCACCTGAATGGAGCAAATAACATAGCTTCTTTTCATGCAAAGATGTCATTTCCCCCTTAGTAGCCCTGGAACAATGACCAGAGCCTCCTGTTCTTGGACTCACAACTAAAAGGACCATGCTTAGTTAGGCCACCAGCACTTGGAACTGATGTCTTTAGGGAGTGACAGTTGGTTGAAGGAAGACTCAGAAGTGGGGGATATGCCCCCTGAGATAGAATGGAGGGGCTGGTCATAAAAGAGCTTTTTTGGTTGCAAGCCCACTGTTATATAATTATTTCCATGGCCTCGTTTTCAAATTTTAGACAGGCCTTGAAAACCTTTCTGCCCCCCAAAGGCATTTTATGATTTGTTTTATTCTCAGTGGCTCCTCTTGCAGCAATTAGGGCGGGAATGAGGAGGAGAGAGTGCAAAGGAACAGGTCAGGGACAACTGTCATAGGATGAGCATCTTACCTAGATGTCTTTAAGAGGGGATTGGTCAAACTTCTGGAGGAAAAGTCCATCACGGGTTACAAGTCACGGTAGGTATGTGCAAGCTTCTGGTTTTAGAGGTAGGCTACCTCAGACTGCCAAATGCAGGGGAGGGCAACAGGACACCGGTTGTGTCTTCTTGTGTGCTCCCTGAAGCATTTGGTGGTCCACTGTGAGATACAGGAAGCTGGTCGAGATAGGCCTTTGACCTGATCCAGCGGGGCTCTTCTTATGAGTGGAAGATGGCCAGAAAGGAAACTGCCTGCATCACCCATGCTGAGGACCTGGAGAAGCCAGACTGACCAGGGCAGAAAGAGCAACCCAGTAAAGGAACTGCAATCCTCTAGGAAATTCTCTTCCACAAGACCCATTTTTATGCATGAGAGTCATGCAAGAGCAGAGAACTCTCATTCATTTAAGTGGGGCCCATACAGGAGACCTTGGTGGACTGTGTCCCAAAGCCATCATCCACTCATCCACTCACTTGCATGTGCCTTTATACCCCATGCTGGTTTGTGCCATGGCAAGCTGATCAGCAGGAAAGATGTATTCCTTGCCTTAAGGCAGCAGCTGGCTGTGTGCATGATTCCAAAGAGCTACCAGGAAGCAATTTTTTTCCTTCTGTAAATGTATTTGTGGATGTGATCTTTTGCTTAAGAAATAAAAGTTGTATTTTGGACAAATATTGTTGGGACTGCCATATGAATATGCTTTAACATGTTGATATCTAAGCTAGTGTTTCTGTTTTCCTGAATGGGGAGTGGTCTTCTAACCTACAGCACAAGCCTATGCATGGTTACTCAGAAGTAAGTCTCACTGTAGATTGTACAGTACTGAGAACTTCTTATTGTTGGTTTTTCTTTCTTTCTTTGTTATTAGCTAAATAGGAGTTACAGAAAGAGCATCACTGCCAGGACTAAAGAAACAGCAGAGTATAAGAACTCTCTAATCCAGGGGTGTCAAACATAAGGCAAAGGAGAATTTTAATGACTGATTCAACCAAGTCTGCATGGGAAAACCCAAACTCATCTGGAAAACATAAGGAATCTATTTCAGGTCTTCCCTAAAACATGCAAGTATTCCCTACAGGGTCTGATAAGCTGATGAATGACAAGAGCCAAGGGAGGACCAAATCCCAGAAGACAAAGCCCCCGCCCCCCCAAAAAGAAAATAACATCAGCCACAAAACACTAAAACAAAACACAAATCCAGGGGTGTAAAACTCTTTTCAGTGAGCCAAATAGCATTCATGATGCCCGCTGAGGGCCAGAAGTGATGTCATTAGGTTGGAAGTGATGTCATTAAATGGATCATAACCAGAAATAAACAGTTTTTCCTCACTTAGAAGTTCATTAACTACAAATGACGGAAGAGAACATGTGCAAATCTTGATATATTTCAAGATATAGGAGAGCCCAACTGTCATCGGTTCCACATTGGCTCATTGAGTTCTTTTCTCTTTTCCCTTAAATTTTTTTGCTCTTTGATATTGTTTTTTCACCATACAATGTTAAAATTAATGTTTTCATGCCTTATTTGATGCTTTCTACTTGTTGTGACTTTTTGTACTTGATTATAAAGTTCTGTAAATCCACCTTGGGCATTTACTTCAGCATAGGAAAGGCAGGGCATACATTTTTTAAAATAAAAGTAAGCAAATTTAGGCTGCCCTTTCAGCAGTGACATCTCACCACTGCTCAGCAAGCGAGAGCCCGAGGGCCGGATAAAGAGCTTCCATGCGCCGCATCTGGCCCCTGGGCCTTATGTTTGAAACCCCCTGCACTAATCCATCTAGTAGACACTCATGTCGAGAGCATTCTAAAGGACATGGTACAACCATGGCCACAACTGCTAAGTTCAATAAAAGGTCCAAGTTAGTCAACTTAAGTGAGAAGAAATTCATCCCTGATAGAGGCATCAAGAAAGATTAAACTAAGACCACACTAAGGACAAAACTCTTCAGGAAAAGGCCATTCAGCCACTGCAACACTAGCATTTAGGGCCCAATCCAATTCAACTTTGCAGCACCAATGCAGCCCTGAGGTAAGAGAATACATGTTTCCATACCTTGAGGGGGCCTCAGTGACTGCCCCTCCACCACAGGATGCAGCACATGTCCCATTGGCACACTAGTTCTGGAAAATTGGATAGGATTTGGCCCTTAAACTGCAAAGGGAGCACTGCTAAAACCCAAGACTGAAAATTGTTGTCCCTGAGGAAAGGATCCATAGCACACTTTTCAAAGAAACCCCAAATCCAGCAATTAATTAAAACCCACCTGAAGGAAATAAAGTAAGTATGTAGCAGGTACTATGGAAGTTAAAACTGACAAGGACCTCAAATATTTATGATATGTGTAGAACTTGTGCTCAGACTGAGTTTGTCTGAGGAGGACCAGAGGGAAAACTGCTGCAGGAGAGGAGGCTGCAGTACCAGTAGAGGGAAGGTAGAGACTATAGAAGCCTATAAAAAGGGCTGCACAGGCAAAGGGCTGGAGGACCACCAGGGAAGCTTGGTACATAGAAGGAACTGTAAGGAGCGAGCTGGGAGAGACCAAGCTACAGAAAGGAGCTAAGGGGAGCTACAGGAAGGAGCCCCTGGGAGAGCCTCAGAACCAGGGAGCAGCCATCCAGCCCAGGGGTCGGCAACCCGCGGCTCTAGAGCCGCATGTGGCTCTTTCAGCTGTCTGCTGCGGCTCCTCAGGTGAAAGTGGCAAAGAGGGTGACAAGAGGCACCTGTGTTGGGAGGGCAGGCTGCTTCCCTCCGCCCCGAGCTCACTGCCCTCCCCTCCCTTCACCCCCACCTGCCCCGCGTTGGTTTCCCTTTTCAATTTTGCCCGCTCGGCAGGCTTAAGCTCCCTGCTACATTATAAAAATGGGACCTATAAGAGCATAAAGGTAAAAAAAAACAAAAACTACATATGCAGTGTTATCTTCATTTTAGATGTCAAAATGGTTTTGTGGCTCCTGAGGTTTTTTTCTTCCGGAAAATGGGTCCAAATGGCCCCTTGAGTGTTTGCCGACCCCTGGTCTAGACTCTAGAAGATAGCAGCTTAATACAGAAACCACCTATGACCCTTTTCACTTGGGCCTTGGCTCCTTTCTCCCCTAATGGCATCAATGCGGTGTGTTGACACTGACAGTTTGACTCTGAATGCGGGAGAAGAGGGAAATCACTGCTAGTCCATACCCAATATTGCCTAGCTCTACTCATGGATAGAGGAGTTTTTTGGGTTAGATGAGGGCTTGACCTTTTAACCCAAAAGAAGGACCTTGCACACCTTTTTTCCCTTAAGCTGATGACACTGAGTGCTACAAAATAAAGTGAAGGGAGACCCTGAGGGGAAGGGAATAACTGTGTATGCATATAGTAGATACCCTAATAAAAGTGAGTTTGTTAATGTCTTTTGTGATCTCTTCTGTTGCCTGGTTGGAGGGGGGAAAGTAGGATAAAATACATTAAAATAAAGTGCAAAAAAGACACAGGTCTGATTTGCAGTTACCTCCTTTGGTTACATTAACTTGTAGAGGCACATTCTGGGGAGGCAATGTATGACTGTTGCCCTGGGACTGCAGACCTAGAGGAAAGCACCCTCTGTCCAGAGAACTGCAGGGTTTTCCTGCCAGGCAGCGCAGACTGGAGTGGATGTGAGGGCTGCTGGCATCATGCATTTGTGTGCATTTTTAAAATATTGCAATTAATTGTGAGCAAGCTTACAAGATCTATGGCTCAAAAGAGAGGGTGTAAATAGGAGCGTCCGGAGGACTTCTGAGGGACAGAGAGGCCGTCTGCAGCCTCCCTGATCCCCAGGTGGCCTCTGGAGGGCTAAAAACGTCACCTCCAATTTGTGTCCAGAAACAGGAAGTGACTTTTTAGGCCCTCAGAAGGTCTTCTGGAGACTGTGGCAGCCACAGGTGACCTCCACAGCCCTCAGAAGGCCTTGTAAAGGCCTTTTTAATAATTAAAAAAAAAAAATAGGTAGCAAGGGGAGGAGGTTACAGTGGCACCTCGCAGATGGTGCCCCAGGGCATTGCCCCCCCTCCCAGTTATACCAGTGCCAGAAAGGGCCAACAAGTTTGAAGGAAGTGTCTACCTTTAAGCAAAGGCAGGCATCCTGGAGAGCTCTGTCTTTTTCTCCAGACAGGTTCAGAGCTACATCAGAGGACAGAATGCCTCTTCCTACCTGATCATCTTGTGATCAAAAGCGTATTCTTCCATCACCATGAAAATCAAAGAGCAGGTCTACAATGGAGTCCACTAAAAACGAGCCTTTAATGTATCTTACTCCCACACAATGTAGGCTTGAGATCTGGCCAACAAGTTCCTTAAAAATTTATTATATTTTTCCAAACTTGCCAATATATTCATCTGTGCCCTGATCCAGTGTTAGTCATGTGGGGGAGGCACTTGCTTATCGGGGTCCTCAGTCAGTGACATTCTTGTGAAAGTTTTACCGTCTGCCACGTTCAGGCCCCTTCACACCCCAACTTTTCACCTTCATTGTGCAAGAAGGTACTGTCCACATCCAGCCAGGAGAGGGCAGAAAAGAACCAGGTTCCTTTCTGTACATACATAAAACTGTTTACAATTAACCCCAAGAGAGTCCCAGGATGTTCTACCCTGTTTCATGTGAGAGTCCACACAATTGTGTTTGAAAGCACAAATATATTGGAGGCACTTAAGCTCAATTCCAAAGGTGGCAAGAAACTGGCAGACACTGCCAAGGTGCCTGTTTCTGCCTGGAACCAGGGTGGAAGAGCCTGAATGAGTCTCGTTGGCAACAGTGTTCAGTTGTGGTCGCACACCAAGGCTACTTGCATCTGGGGAGGCAACAGTCCACAGCAGCCCCTCTCCAAAATTTCCATCAACAGCACTTGGGTACTTGCATTGTCCTGGCCATGACTTTCTTTGCTGTTGTTAGTTGAAAATGGCCACCCCCTCCATGTTTTGGTCTCTCTCCTCCAGAAAAACTCTGGTTTGGAGCAGCCACGCTGGCAATCACTGGCTCTACTGGCAATCATTTTATCAGCAAGCAATGCAGCTTCTTTTAAAGTCTGAGGATTCTGGTCCTGTGCAACCACTCCCAGATCTGGACATGCTGATGGAATAAAAGTTCATGTTGCATCAAGTCAGCGTGCTGTTTCCCTGCAGACTCCAACCAAAGACGCCAAACCTTCTGGATTTCTGCTGCAAACGCAACCAAGAATCACCTTTCTTCTTCCACGCCCCTCTTGATTTCTTGTGCAAGACTTCCTCCATCACGTCCTATCTCTAGTACAAATGTATTTTTAACTGGGAGAAGTACACAGTCTTTGTTGCACTTGGCAAGTAACTGGGTTCTGCTGGCTTGACCACATAAATACAGAAGCCATTGTGACTGTGGCAAGCCCAGATCCTTACAACTTTTTTTGGAACCAGCAAAAATAAACAGATCAGAGTTCCTTTCCATTTTGAAAAGGCTTTTCCAGTCCGGCCCACTCCCTCCTGGATGTTGGGGAAGGACTCAAGGCTTCTTTCTTGGCAACACTCTCTCCACTGGGAGCACTGGGTGGTGCTCCAAACTCCTCTCTCCCTCCTTGAGTGCTGGAGTGACCGCTCTGCTCTTTCCTCAGTTTCACCTCCAGTTTCTCACCAGCAGTTTCACCTCTCTTCTTTCTCTCAGTAGCCCTTCAATTTGCTGTTACATCATGTCCACTTCTTGCTGGAGGAAATCTGTGCTCTCTCTGGATCAAAACCTTCTCTCATATCTCAAACACTTGTGCTGGAAAGCCCTTTGCCGCAACCTAACCACTTACCAGGTCCTTGTACTGCCCGTCCCAAAGAAAGTGAAAGAGTGCCCCACCTATAGGACTTCATGATGCCCATGGAGGCAGGAAGCATTTTGCCAGCAGCATGTTGGCTTCCTTTTGGCACTACATGGCAAGATTTCATTCCTGTGGAGATCTTTTTCACATTAGACTCCATTGCCCCGACTATCAGCCAGACATGCTTCGGCAGGGGTCCCACCCATAAAGAGTGTCTCTGGTAAACCCGTGAGTTGCATGGACCCACAGATGGAGCAGCAAGAGAAATGTAAGAGGAAAGAGCTTCCAACTGGACATATTTCTAGGATCTGCCACCATTTTAAGGCTCTTAACGGTTTTTGAAAGGTGACCACTACTTGAATTCAGCTCCTGCACTTTTGATGGCTCTTAGAACATAAAAGAGTTCATCCAGGGTGCACCAGCTTTGGGATTTTGTGGAAACAATCAGAAAATGAAGGAATAAAGGAGAATGAAGGAACAATGAGAAGACCAGTCCATCTGTCCCTGGCAAAGAGTAAGGAACTCCCAAGTATGCACAGATGACTTCTATTTTTGCAGGAGGTGTGGTGAATGAATGCACATGAGGAACCTCCCTTCTGGACCTCGACTCTGAATGAGAGACTTTGGATGGAGATAGGCAGTCTTGTGAAGGCACACTGTGAGAGAGTGTGGAATGTGGAGGAGTCAGATGGTGTTAGATGATGGCTGCTGTGAAAGCTTGGAAAATGCAGAGAACCACAGAACAGCCTCAAACAGTCAGAAAACTTGGACAGAAAACATTTGCTGAAACTGAGAGTTTCTCTCACAGAACAATATTGTAAAAACCCCATTGACAAATGGTGGTTTAGGACTATATTGCCTGGGTCAACCACCTTGAATGCTGCATAAAATCAGAGGATGAAGGTATATAAATGCACAAATAAATAAAATTATTAGGGAAGCTCATAAAGCAGCATTCCCCCTGAACAGCTCCTAGAGGCCATCCAATTCCTGGCAGCTGATTCATCAGAAGCATTTAACAGCCTGGATGCCTCCCATAAAACATAAAAGGTCATAAAACAGTTCCTTTGAAAAACACTGCAGGAAAGGAGCTGTGGAAAAGAATTCTGCAGGTGGGACCGGGGTGGCAACAGGTTCTTGATGGATGTTAATCCATCCCATTCCATTGGCTTCCATAAGACAGACTCTCAACATGCATGGTGGCATTTAGTTAGGTCTCTTATAACAGTCATTCCTACATTAGGTGGTCCTTCTCACATTAGATTCAATTGCCCCGACTATCAGCAAGACATGCTTCTGCAGGGTTCCCACCCATAAGGAGTGTCTCTGGTAAACCTGTGAGTTGCAGGCATCCATTATTGGATGGGGAACATCTCTTAGGCTGAGGGTTCTGCAAGTTCCTCTCACAGTACAATACTGTATAAACCCCTTTGAAAAATGGGGACGGGTTTTAGGGATCATTTTGTCACATGGATAACATCAATTTATGCTTCACAATTTGAGTGTGGTAAATGAAGATTGACAAATACGTCTGAGATTCAAAAGGGAACAAGACAAGGATTACTATTGTTATTCATACTAGAAGTCTTGAACAGGGATATTAGAGCGGGAAAGAATTCAAGGTGAGAAGATCAAGAAGGAGGTTTTTAAGTTAAGAGTATTTGCGAATGATATGGTATTTTTATTTCAGCAAGACTTTGATGCCTGATGGCTGCTTTTAACAATGGTTTTTACTGCTGATCTTATTGCTGCTGGTTGTTTTTTATCTATTTTATAACTTTTAAATGTTGTTAGTCACCTTGGGTGCCCTCTGGGGAGAAAGGATTATAAATCAAATAAATAAATATTAATATCAGAGAAACCCTTAAAGGTTTCAACAACAAACAACAGCAACAAAAATTATATGCATAACCATAGGTAGCCTTTGAATTCCCAAAGGCCGAATGAGATTCGTTCTCGGTTGAGAATGAGATGAGATATTGAAGAAGCAACACCTCCTTCACCTGACCCAGTTCCCTCAATGCCATGAGGATCCTAGGTGCAGCAGTCATGACGGGCAGTGTGGAAGGCCAGAACTGGAAATGAAATGACCAAAAGGTCAGCAGTGAATCAAGAGTCTCCATGTCGGGTGGTGAGCCCAACACGGAGGCTCTGCATTCGGTGGAGCAAAGCTCCACCCGTTCCTCCTTCCTCTTGCCCCACACCCAGTGGTATAGCTAGCGAGGGGCAGGGGCGGTCCGCCTCGGGTACCAGCCTTGGGGGGGGTGACACCACAAATGACATAAACATTGTGAAGGTTAGGAGTAACCCCATCATGCCATGTATCATTGGAGGCGTCATTTCCAGCAGAACATAATTCAAGAAACCAGAGTAAAATATCTCCTTTCCATCAAATGTTATGGCCAAAAACCGGTCCCAGTCTGATGAAAGTGGAGCTCAACCAATGCTCCAGAAGGCAGCACCCCCCTCCCAGGGAATAAAACTGAAGCTTGAGTTGGTAAGGTGGGCACTGAAAATCTCACTGATATTTTTGCAGGGGGGGGAAGGGGGTGTTATTGTAGGCAAGCTACAGAGAAAATTCAGTTGGTGGAACAGGGCTGGCTTCCCCTTTTTTAATTATTTGTTTCTGTAATTTAATGTATTGAGCCCTATGGAAAGTGAAACTAAGCCACATACTCACAAGTAAGCAAACATGCCTTGGTTCCTGGGCAGGTCAGGCAAAGGGAAAGGTGAGGCCACCAGAATGGTCTTGATTTGATGCAACTGGAGTTCAACAAATGCCCCAAAAGGCACCCCCCCCCCAAAAAAAAAAAATGAAACAGGGTAAGAGGAATTTTTTTCTGTTTTAGGCTGTAATCCTATCCACACTTTCTTGGGAGTAAGCCCCACTGACTATAATGGGACTTACTTCTGAGTAGACAGGCATAGGATTGGGCTCTCAGACTTGTAAAGCCAGGTGGGTCCTGATAGTGATATGCTTGAAATATAAGAACTTAAATTGAACTGGGTACTCGGTAGGGGTGAAAATCTTACTGATTCTTTGGGGGGGGGGTGTTCCTGCAGGCAGGCTAGAGAAAATTCACTTGGTGGAACAGAGCTGGCTTTGCCTTATTTAATTATTGGTTTTTCTTTAAACTAATTGTAATTATTTATTTTATTTTGTTTGATGATGTCACTTCCAGCCATGACGTCACTTCTGGTGGGTCCCAGACAGATTGTCATTCTAAACAGTGGGTCCTGGTGCTAAAAGTTTGAGAACCACTGCCTTAACTCAAAATGAACCAATGAGACATCCTTGGGGGAGGGGAGCTGACATCCTAGTGACCAAAGTTGTGGAAATTGTGGCTTTTAGGAATAATACCATCATGTTATATACCATTTGATGCAGAATTTCATCCATTGCTTGTGGGAAGATATTCACTGCATTTATTTTCTGGCCCTTATTATTATTCATTTCATGTCATGACTATTATTATCTCTCCTTCTCACCTACCTCACAGGGTTGTTGGGAAGATATAAGGGGAGGAACATGCACACCACCCTGAGCTCCTTCGAGCAGTGGTTCTCAAACTTTGACGGAGCTTTACTCCCTCAGTAAGTTCTTCCCGGGGAGGGGCTAGGGCAGCGATGCGATCCCCAGGGGGGACGAGGGGCGTGCTTGTGACTTACTTTAAGAAGTCAGGGCTGCAGCAGGCTGTGGGAGGTGCAGGGAGCCCTGTGAAGTCCTCCGCAGCGCTCCCCAAGGCTTGGAACTTGCACTGAAATCGGGCGCCTGCAAAACGGAAGTGCTTTGCGTCCACTCTCGGTGAAAGTCAGCCTCGGGGCGTGATGCGGAAGGCTGTGCAGGGCTCCCTGCACCTCCTGCAGCCTGCTGCAGTCCTGCCTTCATAAAGTAAGTCAGAAGCACCCCCCTTGCCCCTCCATACGGACGCGATCCTGGGGATTGCTTCCCTGCCTCTCCCCTTCCCCCACGCCTTAAAGGGATGGGGGAACCTTTACACGAACTAGTGGGTCACAACCCACCAATTTGAGAACCACCGCCTTAGAGGAAAGTGGTATAAAAATGTGTTTGTTAAATTAATTAATAAATTGTCATATGGGGTGGGCCCCGGGTGTCAAGTGACCTAGCTACGCCACTGCCCACTCCCTCCCCCGGAACACCTCCTCCCAGCCCTCTTCCCCCCCCTGGAATGCTTCCTCCCCACCTCCCCCCATGCCCCCACCTACTTCTCCACTGCTCAGCGGTCAATGCGACCGTTGAATGGCGGAGCTCTGGCAGTTGTAGGCGCTAGCCCAGTCAGTAAGCTGGCGTGCACTGTTCAGGATCCGGCCACGTTGTGCGACTCCCTGGCAGGGAGTTTGTGGTCGGGGTTGTGGTGAGAGCGAAAGAGAGCGAGAGCCGCTCCCCGTCCCCTGCGCATTTGTGCCAGGCTGGTCCGGCGGATGGGGGCGCTGGGAGCTCCAAGGGGGCAAAATAGGAGGGGAGGCCTGCTGCCCTGGGCCTCTGTTCTCTGAAACAGAATCTGAATTCAGGCTACGATCCTCTCCACACCTTCCTGGGAGTAAGCCCCATTGACTCTAATGGGACTTAGTTCTGAGTAGACATGCAGAGGACTGGACTGTCTGGCTGCAATCGCAGCTGCACTTCCCTGGGAGTAAGCCCCATTGACTATAACGGGACTTACTTCTGAGCAGACAAGCATAGGCTTAGGCTCTCAGTCATAAATAAGTCATAAGTTACACCACACGAGATTTTAAAAGAATCCTCCCAGCATCACACATTGGTGAGGTCCCACTGAAACATGATCTCTCAATAATATTTAGGAAGCTACACTGCATCATCTACACTAACGAGATGTGCACAGAGGCAATTGAGCTATTCTGCGTGGTACTCTGAGGGACTAGTGACCCCCAGATTAGATCACACAGCAGGCACACAAAATGCTCCAGGTTGGACACAAGGAAGTACCAGTACCACGTTTTCATACCACCCTCCCTCTAAGCAGCTCAGGATTTAAAATGCATAATAATAATGGCCAGAAAATAAATGCCGTGAATATCTTCCCACAAGCAATGGATGAAATTCTGCATCAAATGGTATAGAACATGATGGAATTATTCCTAAAAGCCACGATTTCCAGAATTTTGGTCGCTAGGGTGTCACCCCCCCCCCCCACCAAGAAGGTCTAATTGACCTGTTTTGAGTTAAAGCAGTAGCGCTCAAACTTTTAACACTGGGACCCACTTTTTAGAATGACAGTCTGTCCAGGACCCACTGGAAGTGATGTCATGGCTGGAAGTGACATCATCAAGCACAATAAAATAAATAATTAATTATAAACAATTAAATTAAGGAAAAACAAATAATTAAATAAGGGGAAGGTGACCCTTTTCCACCAAGTGAATTTTCTTGGTAGCCTGCCTGCAAGAGCACATCCCGCCCCCCCTAAAAAAAAATCAGTGAGATTTTCAGCCCTCCCCAGTGCCCAGTTCGGTGTAAATTCTTATATTTCAAGCACTGCACTATCAGGACCCACCTGGCTTTAAAACAAATAAAACAAAAACAAATAAAATGGACCTTACCAGCTGAAGCCTGTTTTGTTCTTTGGTGGGCGCTGCCTTCTGGAGCATTTGTTGAGTTCCACTTTCATCAGATTGGGACCATGCAGCTAGCCTTGCATTCCTCTTTGCCTGACTTCACCAGCAGTCAAGGCACGCTTGCTTACTCATGAGTAAACACAACCATGTGGTTTACTTTCACTTTCCATAGGGCTCAATATATTCGTCTGCTTGGAGGGAGGGACTTCCTTCTTGGGTGTTTTGGGGGGGGCTGCTTTCATTGGATAGGAAACATCCTGGTGTCATTGGATTCCTCTCAACCTGCCCTTTCTGATGAACTATGGCAAGTTTGCCTACTCGCGAGTAAACGCGCGATATGGCTCGGTTTCATTTTCCATAGGGTTCCATGGATTTTTTGGTTTCTGGTTTTCTGGCCATAACTTTTGATGGAAAGGAGATATTTCACTCTGAGTTTTTGCATTGCAAAAATTCGGATCCTACGGCTTATGGCATGATGGGCTTATTCCGAACCTCCACGATGTTAGTGATGTTGGGGCATTTGTGGTGTCACCCTCCCAAGGGTGGTACCGGGGCAAACCGCCCCCCGCCCCCCGCTAGCTACACCATTGTCTGTAATGCATCTGCAAATTTACTCCCATGGGACATGATGGGGACTGGTGGCTTTAAAATGAGATTTGAACAGTGGTTCCCAAATCTTTTAGCACTGGGACCCACATTCTTCAACAACACTCTATGAGGTCCCACTAGGCTTACCAGACAAAAGGTTGGTGGTAAGGTAAAGGCGCTCGTGTAGGGTGCAGAGCCCTCCACGAGCGCCTTGGATCCTGTGGAGCAGAGCTGCGCGGACCAGCCTCTCTCCTCCCCAGAACACCTCCTCCCCACCCGTCCCCACCCCCACCTACCGTACTGCATCTCAGCGGTTCAGGAGACCGCCAAGTTGCAGAAGCTGGGCAACCGCTCTGTACTAGCCCAGCACCGGCTGGCGCTGGGCTAGCATGCGGGGGGGGGAGCCCGGTGGTGAGGCTAGCAAATGTGCCTTATGGCACGTTTGTGACAGTGCTTGGTGGCACGGAGCCGTGCCGCGGAGCACAGGATTGGGCTCAGAGTAGATCTGTGCTCCCAATGAGCCAATGGCTCAAAGTCCAGGCAGGAGCCCAGGTCTACCAGCTGGGTAGACCTAGGCTCCCACCTGGACTTGGAACCCAGATCTACCTGCTGGTCAGACCTGGGCTCCTGATTTAACTAGCAGCCTTTGTGGCCAAAGTTTGGTGGGTGGGTCGACCTGGGCTCCAGCCTGGACTTGGAGCCCAGATAGGAAGTTTAACTTTTAGGTTTTTCTCATTTTTCTTTTGGTGTTGAAAATGTATTTTTAATAAGTGTAGATTGTGTGAAGCAGAGCCATGTAGAAGTAGGAATACAGATAGAACAGCAGGCCCGGGGTGGAGAAAGGGTGGAAAGAATTAGGGGCAAGACCTACAGGGGCACTGCAAAGGCTAATCCTCCTGGATTGGTGAGGTGTACTGGTATGGTTTCACCCCTCCCTCCTCACACCCATCCCCCAGCCTAGAGGGAAAATAGGCAGTGTGGGACAGGGCTAAGCTTAGCTGGGAGCACTTGGAAAACTCTGTGAGTGTGCTTTCAGCTGAGGCAGATGGCAGAATGGGGGTGCAGGGGGGTAATATGTAAATCACCCCCCTTCCCATCACAGGCAGCATCCCCTCTGATCTTCATCCCCACATTTGGGACCTTACAACAGCTGCACGGAAAGAAAGCCATGCAGGACTCTTGCTTGAGCCAAGTGGGTATGGAAGAAAGGAAATCCTGAAGCTGGTGCACCTTGGAGGCTTTCAGAGCTATCAAAAGAGCAGGAGCTGAATTCAACTTACACCTTTGATGGAGTTCTGGTCACCAAAGACTTGAGCTTAGGATGTGGTGCAGCAGACTTCAAAGTACCCTGTCATGGACTGATGTGGTCAGAGGCTCACTTTGAAGCGCAGTGTTTTTTGCCAGGACCTGGTAAGTGGTGAGGACACAGTGAAGGTGAAGGGCTTTCCAGCACAAGTACTTGCGCCAAGGAGAGATGAGAGTTCATGGGGGGCAGTCCAAAATTGGGTGTGACTGTCTCTTGTCCTGCAGTGAGAGGAAAAGAGGATGCAGAAACTGTTATACACAAAGAATATAGCAGGTGCACTTGTACCATCATCAGCTACAACTATCTACCATGTGTATCCTGCTTTGTGAGCTTGCCACAGGTTTCACATATGTTGCAGTTCTTGCAGTAGGTTGAAAAGATAAGCAGCATTATCCCCATGTTGCAGATGAGGAAAACCGAGGTCATAAGGAAGGGGCTTGCTGAGAGCCACTTCCTGAGATTCAAACCGGGGAAGTTCTGCTTCCCAGTTCAGTTTTAGCCAGTACGCTACTCCAATTATTTATGATTCCCACATTTCAGCCAAGTCTACTTCCCCCAATCAGCTTACGATTAAAATGCAAACTGTAGAATATAGTTGGGGAGTGTTAGGATATCCTGGCTCCTTGTGGCAGGTGGGGCAGTCCACAGTCAGCCATACACACCGAAGAGCTGCAGACATCATATGAGCTGGCCTCTTTCCATCCCTGACCCTCAAAAAGCAGCTCAACTAATGCTGCCTCAAGGCACTGAACACAGAGAGTTGCATCATGCTAGATTTCCTCAGGGAAGACCTTTGGGATCCTAAATTCAGAGACTGGAATGGGGGAGGCAACAGATCTACAGTCTCAGAAAACAGCAATAGGCTTATGGAGAGGTGTGGGAGGAAGCTCCGTCTACTAACTCTCAGAAATTCCATCTGATCCCCACTGCTTGTTTCTGCTAGGGTTTAAGAGCAGTCACCACATTTTTGGATAACCATGAGGACTAGACACTTATTTTGAAATGAGAGCCCAAGAGAGTTGGGGCAGTCCACACTATAGTGCTCACAGCAATTAAGGGTCCAATCTTATCCCAATTTCCAGTGCCAATGCACCCCAAAGTAAGGGCACAATGCCGTTACCTCGAAGAGGCCTCCGTGGCTGCCTCCACACTACAGGATGCAGTGCACAGCCCTGAGGAGGGGAGCTGAGGAGCCAACAGGGGCCTCACTGGCTCTAAATCACATTTGTTCCAGATCCCAGTTCCTCAGAACAAGCAGCTAATACAGACTCCATCATCCTGCTTTGCCTTGCCTCTACAGTATTTGCCCTCTTCAGTACTTGACTTCAGTCCAAACCCGATGAAGCTTTCTGCCCCTGATCATCACCTTTCCAGTTCAGGAATTGACCCTGGACAGCACTGACTCTGTTTCCTGCCTCTGGCTCATTTGACCCTTATTCACATGCTATATGACTGGATCCCACTAACTACAGCCCGGGTTAAAGTCATGCCAAGGCCTGACACCCTTGGCACTTGGTGATGATAGATATCACTGAACACTCTCTAGATGCTGATGGCTGGTGGTTTTTCAGAATTCCAATTTCCACCTAAGTTTGGTCTGTCCAAACAATCTCTGAATTTGATGCAGAGGAGTTTGCTCTTCTTTGCTACAAACAAGAATATCATCACAATACTGGGCTTTACGTGGGTGCAAAACGTGCCCCAACTAACTCCCTGCCTCAGTTGTGGGAAAACGTTGGAACACGATATGTTGGTGCATGAGTCCAAACTCTGAGGTTCCATAACCAACTGCATCCATAAATGAAATCTGAGAACGAAGTAGCTCCAAACTCTGAAATCAGCAGGATGCAAAAACGAGTTTGGAGTCTGTGTGCATGCATCCTGACAAGTTCTCTTGTAGAGAACTTTGAGCCCAAGATCAGTAGGGATATTGGTTACCTAAATCTCCGGAGATAAATTCACGCCCAGATGGTGAACCAGAAGTAATTTTTAGTCACGTTTTTTCACTCTTGCCCAATAGCTCATGAGAGTTGTTGCTCTGATGAAGCGCTGAAACATCTGAACAACTGAGGGAGGCAGGCAGAATGCTGAGAGCTGGCGGGCTGAGCTTTTGCTCTGCTCAGAGACCCCAGGTTCAGAGTTACAAAGACAGAGCAACTTACTGCCCAGTCCTAACCAACTTTCCAGGGCTGATGCAACCACAGTGCAGCCCTAAGGGAACACTCCTTTACCTTGAGGAGGCCTCTGTGCCTGCCCCTCCATCACAGAATGCAGTGCGAGCCCCATTGGCAATGAAAGCAATGAAAGTTGATCAGGACTGGGATCTTAAGGCAACATGTGTGCTGTACCCCTGAAATCACTCCACAGAGTGACTAACGTCCTACCGTTTTTTTACAGAGCGAGTGCCAGGGCTTTGGATGTGGCTATCCCAATCCAATTAAAAGTGTGTATTGCATTCTTTGGCCTGTGAGCAGCACTGTCCCTGCTGCTTAACAATAAGAAAAAACAAGGGCAGAAAGGACAAAAACAAAAACAAAACAAGTCTTACCTTTTCTTGAGGCCAGCATTCCACTAGCTCTTGGTCTGTGCGCTTGCTTGTCTAGGGGGTCTTTCAGAGCCATTTGCAAGAAGGTTGCTGAAGTGCTGAAGGGCCTAGCTTGCTCTTGGTCTGTGCGCTGTAAGGTCTGTGTCAAGAGCTCTACTAACTCTTGGTCTGTGCGCTTGCTCTTGGTCTGTGCGCTGTGCAGTCTGTGCTAAGAGCTCCACTAGCTCTTGGTCTGTGCGCTTGCTCTTGGTCTGTGCGCTGTACGGTCTGTGTCAAAGAGCTCCACTAGCTCTTGGTCTGTGCGCTTGCTCTTGGTCTGTGCACTTGCTCTTGGTCTGTGCACTGTGTAGTCTGTGTCAAGAGCTCTACTAACTCTTGGTCTGTGCGCTTGCTCTTGGTCTGTGCGCTGTGCAGTCTGTGCTAAGAGCTCCACTAGCTCTTGGTCTGTGCACTTGCTCTTGGTCTGTGCGCTGTACGGTCTGTGTCAAAGAGCTCCACTAGCTCTTGGTCTGTGCGCTTGCTCTTGGTCTGTGCGCTGTACGGTCTGTGTCAAAGAGCTCCACTAGCTCTTGGTCTGTGCACTTGCTCTTGGTCTGTGCACTTGCTCTTGGTCTGTGCACTGTGTAGTCTGTGTCAAGAGCTCTACTAACTCTTGGTCTGTGCGCTTGCTCTTGGTCTGTACGCTGTGCAGTCTGTGCTAAGAGCTCCACTAGCTCTTGGTCTGTGCGCTTGCTCTTGGTCTGTGCGCTGTACGGTCTGTGTCAAAGAGCTCCACTAGCTCTTGGTCTGTGCGCTTGCTCTTGGTCTGTGCACTTGCTCTTGGTCTGTGCATTGTGTAGTCTGTGTCAAGAGCTCTACTAACTCTTGGTCTGTGTGCTTGCTCTTGGTCTGTGCGCTGTGCAGTCTGTGCTAAGAGCTCCACTAGCTCTTGGTCTGTGTGCTTGCTCTTGGTCTGTGCGCTTGCTCTTGGTCTGTGCACTGTGTAGTCTGTGTCAAGAGCTCTACTAACTCTTGGTCTGTGTGCTTGCTCTTGGTCTGTGCGCTGTATGGTCTGTGTCAAGAGCTCTACTAGCTCTTGGTATGTGCACTTGCTTGTCTAGGAGGTCGGTCTTTCAGAGCCATTTGCAAGAAGGTTGCTGAAGTGCTGAAGGGCAGTTGAACAGCCTGCATGGTCTGACAAGGCCATCTGGCTCACTAGTTCCTCCAAGTCATTCTGTGTTTGGTACACTCTCTCTTCCCATGGCTTCCAGTCAGACTGAAGGGCCTGCATTTCAGAATGGTTGTGCTTGCATCCCTGAGCAGTCATGTTCTTCACTGCAGGGGCCAGTGTCTGAACTCTGTTTAGGTGGCTCTCACCAGTCTTCCTGGAATCAATTCATTCCTGCCATGAAAAGTCACCATGGTAAGTGGGGAAGGCATGGAGGAGGGGTGGTGGGGGAAGGAGCAGGGGGGGCGGGACTGGTGGAGCTGGATCCTGAGCCCTAAATCCATATGGTCCCACACAGGACTCTCAGATTCAGCGGCAGCTCCAGAGCTGCCATAAAATCCAGTAGCCCCATTGCAGGGCTGCTTCCCTTACCTGGGGGAAGGTTACAAAGGTTCCCTTCCCCGAGGAGGCGGCGGCGGCTGCCCATGGCATGCTGGATGCTGCGGCAGCTATTTTGGCGCCACGGCATCCCCGCACGCTGGGCAGCTCAGGATTGGGTTGTAAGTTCTCTACACATGAAAAAGTGAGTCCTGGTGCTAAAAGCTTGAGAACCACTGATCTAATATAAGACTCTCTGGTAGAGTTTACCCATAATGTTCCACACATATTCATTCATGTTTGAAATTTTCTATCCAGATGCATATTCACAGTCATCCAATCAGATAAATAAATGCTCAACACCACCAAGTTTTAGAAGATCACACCCAGGGATGATCTGGGGGATGCTTTGGTCTACTACCGAAAGCAGCTACTAGTTTGCAAAAGGCACTTTTGCTCACCAGGGGAATGAAGGAACTAAACAGCGAGAACGAGAAGAGTACAACAAAAGCATGCAGACATTTGCACAGAGTACATATGTTTTGTTTTGCTTGCTTTTTAACATCTGTGTCCATTTCGTGCCAGCAACAGCCCTACCAGCCTGTTTCGTATCTTGTGTTTGAATCATGCCTGCTTCTCCCAATTATTTTTCCTATTCAACATTGTTTTCTTCCAGCCCTTCTAATCAACTCCTTGAAATTTTACAGACTACCTGCCTGACCTCAGTTCATTGGGAAGGAGCAGGTTGCCATGCTTATGATCAAGATTGTCCAGCTTCGTCTAGTCTTTTGTTTTAAGCGGGACTCTCCAGATTTTGGAAAGCTCCTTGCTAAACAAGCAGAGAGGTTTTCCCAAGGTGGCTTCTTCCTGCCTGGCTTCCTAGTTTTGGGAAGTGGAATACTACTGACTCCCCACTAACCCCGCTCCAACCAGTAGGGAGGGAAAAGCAAGGGAGAAAGGATTCCTTTTAACCACTTGGTGACCCCACTCCAACCAGTAGGAAAGGGAAAGTAAGGGAGAAAGGGTTCCATTAACCACTTGGTGACCCCGTTCCAACCAGTAGGAAGGGGAAAGCAAGAGAGAAAGGATTCCTTTTACCACTTGGTGACCCTGCTCCAACCAGTAGGAAAGGGAAAGTAAGGGAGAAAGGGTTCCATTAACCACTTGGTGACCCCGCTCCAACCAGTCGGAAGGGGAAAGCAAGGAAGAAAGGATTCCTTTTAACCACTTGGTGATCCCGCTCCAACCAGTAGGAAAGGGAAAGTAAGGGAGAAAGGATTCCATTAACCACTTGGTGACCCAGCTCCAACCAGTAGGAAGGGGAAAGCAAGAGAGAAAAGTGCTGTGCCCATCTTGCCCCACCCTTCTTCCATCTTGAACATTAATTTAAATATGTTCTAACTGTTCTTCTGTAGGTTGGTACAGAATTCTTGTGCTATCCCTTTTTCCAGCCACTGAAGTTCTTCAAATTCAGCACTGTTTAGGGGAGGGCAATGAGGTACTGATATGAGTCTCCAATTCCAGGGAGAATAAGGAATCACGTTGATGTGAACACAAGTCTTGGAAGTGAAGGATAAAGGTGACATTACATGCAATAAAGACATTGGCCCTTGTTAAGTGGAACCAATTCAGGACCAATAGAAAAGCCATTCTCCACCCCTAGGCCCTGCTCTTTATTTTATATCTCTTGTTTTTGGTTGTTTTAAATTATGTTTTTATTATGCTGTACACTGCAAAGGAATGTAACTGGCTGGACCCCTTGGTGTTTCATAATCTTTAACTCCATGTTTTTTTTCCAGGCAGATAAAATACATGCAAACTTATCCTATACTTATCCCTGTCTGCATTTCCTTCCCGTCCTCTGCTGTCCTCCTTGCTTTGCCTTTCTAATGAAGTGTTGTATACTAACAATAATAATTACTGTGTATCAGCTTGACTAAGCTCCACCCCTTTCCTATTGTTTTCTCATGACCTAAACCCCTAAATCCACCTCTCCAGCAACTTAAGAAAACTTCATCCCTTGCCCCTTGGCCCTATTCACCAGGCTTGCAGGGCACGAAGCCACAGGTCTAGGCACAGGAGCAGAGACAGAGCACCCTCCACAGGTCTCGGAAGTGTCTTCCTTGATGGTCCTGAAAGGCCCGGTTCACAGCCTTTACGCTCCATTTTGCAGCAGTTTGGAGCTCTGTGTTTTCATGGTTTGCCATCTGACGAAGCCCTGAATATTCAGAAGACAATAGATCAGTCAGCCCAAGGTGCATGCTGAACGAATCTTTACAATAGAGTTTGTTTCTTTCAACGTATAGCCTGCCCCGTTCCAAAAGCTTCAAGCACATGTTTAAAAGCAAAATGGAAAGCCAAACTGAAGGTCTCCACCCTATCTTGACTTGACACAAAGGAGCACAGGCCTGCTCAGGGCTTAGGAGAGGGGCTAGAGGTCAGTGGGCAGAGCGTCTGCTTTGCATGGAGGAAGTCCCAAGACCAACCCAGGCTATCCCCAGGCAGAGCTGGGAAAGACCTCTGCCTGAAACTCTGGAAAGGCACTGCCAGTCAGTGTAGACCAGCTATTTTCAACTAGTGTGTGTAGCACATTGGTGTGCCGTAAATGTCCAGCAGGACTGCCATGGGAATTTCCAGGAGGGTCATATAGGAAAGTAGGGTTATTAGAGGATGTGAACTCCTAGCTGGCAGCATGGTGTGCCTTGCTGTCAAAAAACTGTGCCTTGAGAATTTTAGCACTTTGTCAGTGTGCCATGAAAAAGGTTGAAAATCTCTGGTGTAGACAGTATTGAGCTAGATGGACCAATGGGCCAACTCAGTCACAGGCATTTTCCCACGTTCATACACAAGAGATTGTGAAATAATGAAGGCAGTGGAATGCATTCTCAGAAAAATATTCTACTGCACTGGTATTGTTATTGTGAAACAAACAGTGGGACACTCAGACATTTGTCACGAAGGCAAGTAGAAACATTTCTGGAGAGGTGCAAGCCATTCAGAAGTTATCAAGTCCTCTTTGTCCCCTTGAAACAAAGATTTGAAACATTAGGAGATGGCTTATCTAGTGAAGGGAGATGAAGCGCACTCTGCCCATCAGAAAATCATGCACGCCTGCAATTATTTTTTTTTGTCTTGCTGCTGCAGAAGTTATTTTTCATGGACAACATCTGTGTTTGTGCACATATCCTTCTTCATACCAAAACAGGATAATCAGAAAAATATTTCAGAGATGTGAAACCTCTGTGGGGTTTGTGAGGAGAGAGGTGTGTCGGAGATCCACCTGTGGTAGCCAAACAGTTGAGTGTTATACAGATGTAAAACAAGCAATGGTGCTTCCTCGCTTTCAACCTGAAAACCCTCTTGTTTTCTTTTCCAGAAGTTACCCCAGAAGAGAAAAAAAGTGGGAATATTTTGAGGACAGCCACGTTGCTATTGAACCTCCACCATCCCCCTTTGAGATGCTGACTTTGTCTTTGCCCAAGCTCCCTTCTCGGGAGAAGCATCTTCTTTCCTCCTTCCCCCCAGACAAATCAAACTGCATCCCTCACTTACATGCATGTAAGGAAGTCCTGTCCTCCAAGGACATGAAGCTGGGCTTCTTTTGAGCCAGGTATGCTAGAGAGACAGAGGAATAAGCAGGGTGTCACAGTCAGGAAAACCATTTGAACCAGAGGTGGCTTGGGGGGGAGGGAAGGAGAGGGGAGGGGTGTTCTGAACCAAGTTTGCATATTTCTAAATACACAGAACTTGGCACAGACACTCTCAAGCTCCAGTACTTTCTGTTTGCCTTGGGAAGGAACTTCCTTCCTATCATTCAGAGGAACACAGAGGACTATTAGCTGCACTTTCTATGAGATCCAGAGGCCCTGATCACTGTCACTAGTTCTAGCCTCTGTGAGAAATGCCTCTTCTATTCCAAGCTTGAATTTTAAACCTTCTTCAGGCATCAACAGTTCTGTCTTGGCCACACTGCTAGATCACACTGGAGTGGAGCTGGAAATGGGTGGAGGCTGAAGTCCATCACTAAAGAGGTGGGATGTGACATTCCTTACCCACAAAAAGTACTGCTACTCTTGAGACTGCTGGTAGAGTCGTTGATGAAGTTGTTGTCAAGCGGAACACAACCTCCTTTACGATATTCTTTTTGAATTTTTTGATCTGTTGTTGGAAAACAAAAAAAGAATTGGCAACAAGCAGGTTTACGTATGGATCGGAATCCTCTAAACCCATCCAGGTTCTGCCCCTAAGAGCCTGTGGGTGTGCGGTACTGCGTGCTTGGTGAAGAAGACCTGCCACAGAACTCCCTTGGGAATGTCACCTTTAAACTACCCTTGTGGGGTTGTTCTGAAGATCCAATGGGATAAACCCAAGTAAGCAGCCTTCATATCCATAGAGGAGATGATCACTAAATGACAAGCAAAGGTGTGGGGGAAGCAAAGGGATCTCCTTACCACATATTTGGCAGCCTGGGATAGAAGTTGGTGGAGATCGAATTCTTTGGGGTCCACCTTCCAATTAACCCCTGCAGCCAGGATGGTCAAAGCTGCCTTTGCTGCCTGTTAATAGAAACAGAGGGGAACACTTGGAGACCTCAAGACAGACATCAAGGACAATGTGGAGATGAGCTCCTCCTCAAACACACCCTACAGTGGCAGCTCTAGGGCGGAGCTGGCCTCCTTCTAAGCCTTCCTGCTCACGTAGAGTCCTGTACATATTGACTTAGAAGTGCCCTTGAAATTTGCTGGGGGTGTCCTTGCATTTGCCTCCTTCTGTAAGTGATGGTACCTGCATTTGTCTATTTTTTCTTTCATCCTCACCCCTGCCCCCAACTCTTTCCCTACAGAGAGAAGAAAACATGACCAAGAAGAGAATGGGCAGAAGAATGTTCTGTTCTGGTGTATGCTTCTGTGGACATATTTCTTGATGAAGGACAGAACAGAAAGAAGGAATTGCTCTGGAGATGGGTTTTTTTTGGGTTGGGGGGGAACTGTTCTGCTTTCCAGAGAACCTACCCCAGCAAAAAGATTTCTTTAAAGCAGAAGACCCTAGCAATCTTCTGCTTTAAAGAGACATGGGGCAAGTCAAGCTAAGTCCTGTGGAAGAACTTACCCACCCGTCAACCAACTGGCTACCACCTCATTGATCTGGGGTCAGTCTATACATCGTTACATATGATGAAGTCAGCCCCACCTGCTTCCCCCCAGACTGTCTGTGTGCCTACGGGCTCCATGCCAGTTCTTCACTCTAGTGCCCTGTGCGCTAAGGAAAGTGCAATAGTCCTATCCCCCATAGTTACCTGGGAGGAAGCCTCATTGACAGGTGCAATGGGACTTTCGAGTAGACCTGCAACAGGCATTGTGTAGTGCTGGTGGGCACTCACCTCAGCCACCTCCTCCTGGTCATCCAAGTGAAAAACGACATTCACGATTTCCTCCAGGATGTGTTTGGGGGCCCACAACTTCCTACATTGTGCCCTCAGCTTACAAAGGTGTAGGATAGCTGCTGCTCTGACTGCTGGATCCTTCTGCATGCAGGAAAATGAAAGGAATTGTCAACAGGAATTACAGCCAATCAGAGGTGCACGTAGGTCATTCAACACCTGGAGCCCATACATTTTTGACACCACCCTCCGTATACAACAAAATTATTTTCAGTAATAATCATGACATTAAATTAATAATAAACACAGTGAACATTTCCCCACAAGCACAGTCATCCCTTGCTGTTGGTCCCCTGCACATAGTGGAGCCAGGGTGATGGTTTGGGAGGTTTGGGAGGTGGACTTAGACCTGGAAGATCCAAGTTCAAATCCCCCCTCAGCCATGAAGCTTCCTGGGTGACCTTGGGCCAGTCACTTTCTCTCAGCCTCACCTACCTCACAAGGTTGTTGTGAGGACAAAAGGAGGGGAGCAGCTGTGTACACCGCTCTGAGCACTTTGGAGAAAGGGCAGTATAAAAATGTGAAAAATAAATAAATAGTACTCAGTGACATATCGCCTCTGCACCTGGAGGTTCAATGTAACCATCATGGTTCATAACCACTGATAGACCTATAGTCCACCATGAATGGTTAGAATCCACTTTTAAGTCATCTGAGCCAGTGACGAGAAACACTCAAACATCCCACCCACCCCTGCATTAACTTTCAACACCTCCCCCCCACCACCACCACCACATTATCTAACTTCAGTGAATGCAGGGCTGGCCTTAGGAGCTACAGGGCACAATGGAAAATATTTTTTGCAGGGGCCTCAGATTCACAGCCAGGATCTGTGAAGGGAGCTGCGGAAACCAGCCAGGGGAGCAGTGGAGTCCTTGCGAATGGATGGCGAGCCACCGTCGATGACCCAGTAGGTCAAGGGAGCCGCCAGTCGAAAAAGTTTGGGAACCACTGTCTTACAGATAAAATAAAAATTATTATAGACTTTATATCACTACGGTAGAAGGGAAAGCAACCCAAATGTGTGCTTAAGAAGTGCATGTGAGTCAATGGACCAAATGGATCTAAGCACGTTTTAATATATGAAATACTCACGTGGGCCATGTGGCCAAGGCAGGCTTTGGACACCAGCATGCTGTAGACACGATCTCCAGGCCTGCTGCCGAGTGCTGTAATGTCCAGCAAGATGTTTAGCAGGCCGATGATGACATCGGCCTGCGTTGCTGAACGTACGACTCGCAGCAGAGCTATCCTTCGTGTCCAAGGGCCCTGCAAAAAAGAGGGAGTTCCTTGAAAACATCTTTAAAACTCTGCCATTTTTCACTTCCTGCAGACTCCTTCCTATTTGCAAGAGAACAACTACAGCTCTATAAACTACAGACTACAGCTGCAAGGTGCCGCTCCCAGAGTCTTTCTCACAATGGGAAGAGACAGAATGAAACAGTATAAGGCAGTTTCATTCTCCCTCCCCATAGCATAACATACCATCAATCTTTCTAACCCAGTTATGTCAATTCTGGCTGGCAGTGGCTCTCCAAGGCCTGCCCCTTTCTCAGCTCAGTTAAGCAAGACAATTTTAAGTGGCTTTAAAAAAGTGTTCTTTAAAAAAGAACGTTGCGACATGTGCATGTTGGGTATTATGTTGTTGCTCATTATTAAACCTTTTGGGCGTGTTGGCTAAGGCAGGAAGACATAAGAACATAAGAACATAGGAATAGCCCCACTGGATCAGGCCATAGGCCCATCTAATCCAGCTTCCTGTATCTCACAGCGGCCCACCAAATGCCCCAGTATTCAGTTTAAGGACGACCATCCTTAAACTGAATAGAGATCACCTGGGTTAGTAACTCTCCATCTGGACACCAGTATCCCATCAACGTGTTATGTAATAATTCCCCCTTCTGTTTTGAAAATGGAACTGGTCATTTTCCAGGATGAATGTCTTCGATGTGAGCTTTGAGCCACAACGTTTCTCTACTGGTGAAACTGCATGATACCCAGAAGTATCTCTGGTGGTGACAATGAAGGGAAGATGGGAACCTCTTTGTCCTTACCACATCTCCAGTGACATCTGACTTCCTCCATGCCAGCTGTTGTAAGACTGGTCTCAGACAAGCAGAGCGAAAGAGCACCTGCCAATGCTCTTCACTGTGAATTAACAGAGAGAAGAGAATGCCAGATCCCTTAAATCAGACAAAGCCAACTTCATCCTACTCCACCTAGGTTTTCTGGGGCCATAAAAGTGTTTTGCCTCTTCTGCATTGGGACAGACTTCATAACTAATTTGGTCCCATCTAGCAGGATGAGATTCACAGACATAGAGCATAGGCTATCAGCATGACATACATTGACACATTTAGCTACAAATCAGTTATGAGAGCAAGAGTCAGAGCGAGGTGCAGCTGTCAAAGTGTAAGAATATATGTATTTCATACAACTCAGCATGTTTCTTTTCTTTAAGTGAAACTTAGGCCAAATGCTTAGCCATAGCTTCATTAAATATTGGGGGTGGTCTCAGGAAATATCAGGATCTGTTGCCTAGAGCAAGGGTTCCCAAATGGGTATTGCAACGGCCTGGGCGTTGCGACAAGTCCCAAGGGGTGTCACGGGAGGCACACTGGGCGAGCTGTTTGGCAGCGCAATTGTGATGTGACAAACTTTGGAGCAGAGGCTCTGCTCTGCATGCTGTGTGTCACCAGGTTTGGGGGCCCCTCCCAGCCACTCTTTACACTGATTTTAGGGTCCTCTATGTTTGCAGAACCCAGAAGTGTTGATGATGTCATGACATTGTGCAGTGTTGTGTCATCGGCACTCAGTTCCGGGTTCAGTGACCAGCAGCAGCAGCAGTAGAGCACCACAGACCCGGTAAGTTTGGGAGGCGCTGGCCTGAAGATTTGGTCTAGCCTGGGAGCCTCCATTTGACCATTCTGGTCTTACCCCATGTCCAGTTTCCATCTGCACAGCCCAGCAGGTACAGCATTGAGGAATGAGTGATAAATCTACTGGAAAACACACCCTGAGTTCCTTCCCCACTGGGGAGAAAGATGTTTTCCAAGCAAGTCTTAGGGATCCACAACCCAAGTCAATACAATACACCATACCTGAAAGGCTGCTTTAAGAGGAAGTCTACCACCTCTTCCACGTTACAGAGGGCTAGTAATGGCAAGAGGAGCAAGAGGGTGGACCTCCCTCGTTGGCTTTTGCTCTGCTGAAGGCAAAGCCTGTCGAGAACTTCCTCCATCTGTTAAAAAAGAAGTGGAGTTACTGCGTGACTGACAAAGTACTTGGAAGCAGGGCGAGCTCAAAGGTTTTTACCAGCCTATGCAGCGTGGGCTCAGGGGCACCACAGATCTCCACGTTTTGTCACAAACAATTCTGGGGCAGACTCGGATTTACATCCTTCAAGGATTTACATGCTTTAAGGATCTGGCTCCAGACCAAGATCTTGTGCAGGATCTTTGCAGCTCCTTACCTCAACTGTCTCCCCAAGGAACTGCAAGATCAGCTCCCTCAGCAACTGGTAAGCATCCAGGCTGTTGAAACCGCCTACATTTGCCAGGAAATGGATGCCTTGGAGCAGTTGTTGTTTGGGCAGGAAGGCTCCAAAGACCTGAAACAACAACAAAAGAAATTGTATTCTACTTCCCCTCCCCATTAAGATGGGCAGCTAGAGGGTCTGTAAGCCAAGGAAGAGCCAGGGACAAAGGAAGGAATGCTCCCTCTGGTGATGTGAATGAACTGGACTGCTTTCTACATAACACAGCCATCTTTTCCCCTCCAAGAGTATCTTAAGAATACAACTTCTGGATCACATCAAACACCCACCTACTCAATCCCATCACTTTTAATTTGCAACAGGAGACTGGAGGAGACAAGCCTGGTCCAACTGCATCACTGTTCTCACCAGGGGCAGAGGTGGCATGTCTGATTTAAAAAGCAGGTGCTATATACCTCAGCTAGCCTCCTCAGCCATCACTATGTTCAGAAACAAGGAATTGGAGAGAAAAACGTTGGTGGAACTAAGGAGGACTGAGGACAAGCTCCAGTGGGTTCAGGAAGTTGACTGGTATGATACTAATGTACCGTGGCCTGGTTGTAGCAGTTGTTTTCAAAGAGCGCAGGACTTTCTCCATCAGCAATCACTGACAGGGCTCTCTCTCTTACGAAGCTGCTGCTGTCGGTGGAGTTGAGCTTTTCTACAATGTAAACAAATAGGGATTAATTCATCTGTCGATGGCCTGATGTCCTTTCATGACAACTCTTGAACAGCCTGGTGCGGATCAGAATCCTGCCATGATGTTGACTTGTTTTGACCCTCTGCTGGGTGGAGGAAGTAGTGTCAACAGTCAACAAAACCTTTATTAGGCATAAGCATTTGATGGGTGAAGACTCTACACAGAAACCGCAGAGAGAACAGAAACCTAAGTAGTACACAAATGTATGTATAAGTGCGCACCTACGTGTACACACAGATATGAACGTACATTACATTTTACATACAAACATGAATTATTTAAAAGACAGAAAACAATCAGTTACTCTGTAGATATTGCCAAGATGTAATCTACTCAGTGATTGCTTGGTACAGAAAGCTTGGCTCAATTCAGATTACTCAAATTTAGGAACTGTGCAACTGAGGGTTGTATGCTCTACATCACCTGCTAGAAGGAATTGAATTATAGCGTTCTCAGAATTATAGCCTCTCTAAATTTCTTGTAAGTGCTGTGAACGGCAGTTTTCAGAGATAAGCAGATCTGATCAATCTTAGAGTCATCTCGCCCACCCTCAACTCTTCGAGATGAGGGGATCTTACCTAATACTTTCAAAAGAGTAGATATTAAGTCCTCGAAAAAGTGGACAATCCCTGGTTGATCCAGAGTGGACAACTGAGGGATTTCCTTTGTTTGTATCAATGCACAAAATGAGTCCTTAGAGTCTGGGTCCCATTTAATTCTTTTTGTTATGTTTGGGTAACCTTCTTCCTCCTGGGTGTTAGTGTTATGATAATGATTTGGGAGATAGTCTAAATCACACAACAGAGGAAGATGGTCACTAGACTGAGGGTATCCAACACAAAAGTTTGCTATCTGGGGAAGGAGTTGAGGAGGAACCAAGATATAATCAATAACACTTGCACCTCTAGGTGAGATGTAAGTGAATTCTCCATTATCCCCCAATGCGTCTAAGCCATTTAGCCAAATAAGGCCATAAGTAATACAAAACTTGGCTAGAAGAAGCCCCGTGGCATTAATTGTTCTATCTTTTGATTGCCTTCCGAATAGACAGGTCTCTGGCAATATTGTGTCAGTAGGTAAGTCCCAAAGTTGATGAAAGATGTCAAAATTACGCCCCACCCTAGAACTGAAATCTGCTGCGATTAGAATCTTATAAGAGGGAAATTTACCAGTCAGATCATTGATTATACCACTAATATGTGCCCATTGCTTTTCAGTTGCTTTATCTTTTCAGTTGATTTATCTTTTAAAAGAGGCATATATATATTAATTATCATTATGTTTTGGGGCATTAGCTTCACCTTGATCACTTGTATTTTGCAAAAACTATCAGCCATAAATAGCAATTCATGTATGAAAGCAGGTTTCACTAATATGGCAAGGCCTCCTGTTACGTGAAAATCCCCTTTTTCCTTTTAGTTGTAATTTTCTCTATATCTGGTTATGTTACTAAAACATCATGCAGGCTAAACTTCTCCCAGCACACATTTCCAAAACTCTGGTCGAGTCACAAGCTCATGGTTACACAACAATCACCTCCCAATGGTCGCACATTATGGGAAGCAGTCTGGCATCTTAAATCCACCTCCCTATGGTCACACATTATGGGAGGAAGTCTGGCATCTTAAATCCACCTCCCTATGGTCACACATTATGGGAGGAAGTCTGGTATCTTAAATCCACCTCCCCATCTTAAATCATTGCTTAAGTGCCTCCTACATTACTGTATTCATTGTATTGTTTTAACCCAATCACTGTTTATGCAAACTTGAACTGCCTTCTTGTGTTGCTGATTCATTGTATTGTTTCTAGGAAACCAGCCATAGACCCCATTGATTTTTTGCTGATAACTGACTTGATCCTTTCAATGTTTTACTTACTCCCAAGTACCCTGCTGTGTGATAATAAGCCAGCTACAATCCAGCTCAGGCACTCTGAAAAGCCCTTTTTAAGAGAGGGCTTCCTCCCACATGCTCGCTCTGGCTCTCTCTATCCAAGGACCAACACATCTGTGTTGTGTCAGAGGGTCCTCCTCCCAGGACTCTCCCCCCATCCAACTGCTCTACAGACAGGTAACTTGAGTCTGGAATTCTTTCCCTTCTTCCCCCCTTTTATTCTCCCCTTCTATCCGCATCTTTAGTCAGCAACTGGGTTTGGCAGATCAGGGCCAGGAGGAAATGTCCAGCTCTCCAACCCTATCTCCATTTTTTCTTGGAGGATTCTGCTATATTGCAAGCCTTATTAGCTTCCACTGACCCTAACACCATTTCCCAGATAGCCACATTTATCTCGCAAATTGTGGCGTCTAATCTGAAGCGTGCCCCCATTTCTTTGAAGTCTCTGAATTCTGGGAGTTAATTGCAAGTTGGTATGTTATAAGCAAACAATTTTTTTTTTTAGCTGTATGAAAGTGTTTAATGAACTTTTAATTGTATGCCAATAAAGGTACTGAAACTGAACATGCCATTTACATCATAGAAAGGAGAAAGTTAGTAGAAGAGTATGCAGAGGTTCATAAATATAAACAAGAGAATAGTAAACTAAAGGAGGATCTAGAACAGACTAGAAACTTAGTATTAAAACTCATGACCCAGGCCCAGCAAAACAAACAGGCTGTAAGACATGTGAGTTGCCAGAACCAAATACAGCAATTAAAAGAGGCTTTGAATTTCCATAAGGCAGCCATTGCAGCAGTCTATGGGAGCAGAGCTGAAGAAATCTTTGAATCAGAGCAAACCTTGCCCTCTGATTCAGTGCCAGAGTCTCCATTTAATCCTCAATGGGAAGGAGAGACACAGTGCCCAGTTGATCCTGTTACCACAAGGCAAATTGTGGCTAATATCACCAATGAACTAGTTTATGCCCCATGGAAACCCTCAGAATTAGAAGCTGTTGCCAGAGAACTAGGTACCTTATCAAAAGGCAACTGCCTTGACTGGATGTTCAAAGTTTACAGGCGCGATCCCAATTTAACTGGGACAGGCCTCACTCCCCTAGCACAAAAATGTGCAAAGGGACATGACAGTGCAGCAGCTCTGGATAGTCTTGTGGCTGCCCAGAACCTGCATGGCTTGGAAATGCTCCCTTGGATGAGATTGGTCTTGCACACCTTGAAACCAGGCACCTCAATGCCAAAACTCTATCATAACACTGAACAATATGAAAATGAGAGCCCAGCCTTTCTTAGAAAGAAGGAAATTAATGGCTCTGTTAGCTGGTGCGGTCCCTCAGTTAGGGGGCCGGTATGACTTCCATATACCAGATTTCACATCTGGAGTTATGATGCTTTAAATAAGCAAACTAAAATTCATCTTGGTCTAATCAATACTGCCCACCTGTCCTATGCTATTCTGCAACTTAAGCTTGATCAAGCATCTGAATTGATGCGAGTTACTGGAATGGGGTGTGCAACACACAAACAAATGGAGATTCAAGAGGAACCAATCCAGGCAGTAACCTTCTCTAATTATGGTCCTCATTCCCAATTTAGAGGTACCAGCAATAAAGGTCAAAATTGGGAGAGAAATGGGAACCAGAAATTCAATCCATTTAACAGTCAGAATCAGGGCAGAGGAATAAACAAATCCCCTGAAAAGGACAATGAACTAGAGCTGTCCAAAGCTTTCTTAAGAAATGAGAACCAGAAATTCAATCCATTTAACAGTCAGAATCAGAGCAGAGAAATAAACAACTCCCCTGAAAAAGACAATGAACTAGAGGCGTCTAAAGCTTTCTTAAGAAAACAACTAGCAGAGAGAGGAGTTCCTAAAGAATTCTGGGAAAAAGCTAATCTGCAAGAGTTAATAGTATTAGCCACAAAATACAGTCCCAAAGCTCCTGAGCCTGTAGCGGCTGTCCAACAGGTAGAACCATCTGCCCCAGTAAGCAGCTCTCTTGCAAACACACAATGAGGAGGCCACCCCCTCAGTTATAGCAAAGTTAGAATACAACATTTGGGGGCACCCTACAGTGGAGGCATTTTTAGGGGACCCGGGAATTCAAAGTACTGTTTTACTAGATACAGGAGCCTCCTTAAATGTTTTGACTTGCCCAATTAATTCCGGCCACCCCACAGGGCAGCATCAAATAATTGAAGGTTTCACTGGAGGGAAAGAAATAATTCCCATTTGGAAAGACATTCCCCACGCCATAGGCAAAGCAACTGGCTTTCTGACAGGAGGTTTAAAAAAAGGAGGAGGACCCAGCCTCCTAGGAAACCCTTTCTTTGCAAAAGAGAAATTCACCATAGACCTTTGTCATGAATATGTGCAGTTTAGGCCTAGTAGCATTGCAAAGCCTGGACCAAAGTAACCCAGTAACATAGAAGTGGCTTGCATCCTAGCTGCAAGGAATTTACAACTCAATGAAAGGTGCTAATGTAGCACCTCAGCAGACCGAGAGGCGCCATAATCCCCAGTGGGGAGAGGGAGAACTAAGAGGGCTAGCATCCAGCCCCACTTCGTGAAGATTCTGTCCCCAAGAGTTCTGATTGGGCAGTTTGAAATGAGTAGAGAGTCACACCATCCTGTTGGCATGAGAAGTATAAGAACAGAGCCCAGGGGGGTGTCTTGGCCTTTTGCTCTTTGTCTTTGGTCTTTGTCTCTTGGTGAGATAGGTGGTGGGTGCACATCCTGCCCCGCCAGGACCATCTGGCCTCATAGGTAACTGGCCTGAGGATCTACAACAGAAGCTGACCCAGGTGAGAGTTAGAGAATAATAGAGTTAGCCAGTTAGCTTTGTTGTTTTATGCTGATATGTTTCCTAGAAGTTTTTATGCCTCTAGCAATTGCTGCCTTTTGTAACTTTTTGTAACCCCATGTAATTAATAAAGTAAAAATCCTTTTACCATGTTGGTTCATTGTCTGTTGGGGGCAAAGGTTCAGAATCCTGCCTAGCCGTTCAGCAAGCTACCAAATCCTCATTGTGGACTAGTAACTTGAGGACTGAGACTTTAAGTAAAGAAAGTGCTCAGTGCCTACAAGGGATATAGTTAAGCCTAGAGGGTCTCGGTGTCCCTGGACTGAGGCACTGGCAGATACAGGGTGGTGGCAGTACTACCGAACAGGGGTCCTTGAGGGCTCTGGGTTCGAGAACCAAGAACTCTGAGCACCCAAAACCCTGGGAGTGTAAGACAAGTATACGACAACCTTGCTAATGGATGGTTATGGAAGTGGGAAAAGGGACCAGACCTGATTTCTGCAATTTATCGGTGCACAGCTATTAAGGCACGTATGCCCTTGTGCACCCTCACTACAGACCCATGGGTAACTTTCCTACCAGAGGTATGGTCACCTGACAAAGCAGCCTATGGCACTGTTCCAGCAGGGGTATTCATAGAAGGCCCTGATCCACCCCCTCAAAAACAATACAAATATCCCACAGAAGCAGAGGAAGGAATAGGGAAAATTATTGAAGGGTTACTTAAATGGGATGTAATCACCCCTATGCCTTCAATTTGCAATGCTCCTTTGTGGCCAGTTCTTAAGGCAGATGGAGTGACCTGGCAAACGACAGTAGTTTTTCGAGCCCTTAATGCTTGTACTTTGCAAGTCACACCAGTAGCAGCAAAATACAATGAGATCCTTATGGCCATTGCCGCTGGGTCCAAATGCTTTTCAGTTTTAGACATTTCAAACGCTTTCCATTCCATAACTTTGCATCCAGCTTGTTGGTATAAATTTGGGTTTCTATATCGAAACAAACCATTTGTATTTAAAAGGACCCCCCCCCAAGGTTTTCACTCTTCCCCCACAATTTGTCACATATCTGTAGCTCAGATGTGGGAGAAGTTGAAACTGGGGCACAAGAAGCATGTGGCCTCCTACCTGGATGATATTTTGATCCACTCAGAATCAAAAGAGCTCACTACTGAAATTACAAAGGAAGAGTTGCAAATCATTCATGAGACTGGTTTCCCAGTGAATAGAGAAAAAGCACAGCTAGTGCAGGAAGAGGTCCACTATTTGGGAATAGCTCTAGGACAGAGTGGGAGATCCCCTATCAAACAGCGAGTAGAAGCAGTAGCAAAAATGCCAGCCCCAACAGATGTGCACACCCTCCGAGCTACCCTAGGCACTTTCGGATTCTCTAGAGCAGTGATGGCGAACCTTTTAGAGACAGAGTGCCCAAACTGCAACTCAAAACCCACTTATTTATCACAAAGTGCCAACACAGCAATTTAACCTGAACACTGAGGTTTTAGTTTAGAAAAAGCTCATACACTAACATCTTTTACCTACTATTACTTGTAACCCTTAATGAACTTTTCCTCTAGAAATTTGTCCAGTCCCTTCTTAAAGGCATCTAGGGAAGTTGTCATCACTGCTTCCTGTGGCAAAGAGTTCCACAGACTAATTACATGCTGGGTAAAGAAATATTGGCAGGGAGGGGGTGGCTGCAAGACCTTGCCACTGCTCATTTTCTCAAACAAGGAATTTTTTTTTAAAAAAAGCCCCACCCACAGAAGTGGGGTCTAAGGCTGCAATCCCAGCCACTCTTTCCTAGGAGTAAGTCTCATTGACTCTAATGGGGCTTACTTCTGAGTAGACATGCACAGGAGCAGGCTCCAAGGCTGCAGTCCCAGCCACTCTTTCCTAGAAGTAAGCCTCATTGACTCTAATGGGGCTTACTTCTGAGTAGACACCCAGGATGTCTCCTCTGCTGTGGAGGAAAAGCCTCTCCTGGTGCTGAGTGGGGAGCTGCTCAGGGAAAGGCGGGCTGCAAGGGCTTGCAATGGCTGAGGAGGAGGGCGGCTCAGGATTGGCTGGTGGTCTGCCAGTGAAGGGCCCTGAACCATTCCAACAGGAAAAGCCAGGAGCCTGCTGGATGCTGATTGGCTGAGCCTGCTGGAGAGTTGGGGAAGGAAAGAGATTTTAGAGGACTAACCTATCTTCTCTTGTTTGAGAAAAATAACTGAAATTGGAGCCAAGAGAATGACTGTTGTTTCCCTTCAAAACAGGATGGGTCATTATGTCAAAGTGACCTAAAGAGATCATGATTGGCAGAACGTGTAGAATTCCAGGATCATGTAACCAAAGTTGTGGGCCAAGAACATTTGATTTCAGGGCAAAATGACCTCCTAGTTAAAGCTAGAACCATGCACCAAACCTGTCATAATATGCCCAATAAGGAGGTGGAAGTGACATACAGTGTCACATGGGTAACTTGTTTGTTTCACATTATTAATATGATTTTCTGGGTGTGGCTCTCTGAGAGACAAGATGGGAAGCAAAAGGTAAACATTTGTATCCATACTGAATCAACTGACTTGTAATTTACTTTATAAATCTAGCGGAAACTGTTGTTTTTGACCCAGGAGGGGACACCCTCTAATTCTAATGTTTGCAGGAGGCTGAGGGAAGGATCCAACATCCATGCGCTTCTGCAAATTGGTAAGAATGTTCCATATTCTGTTTACTCTAGCAATATTTGATTCCATTGTGGCTGATCCAGCTCCATTTGGCTCTTCTTCCTGCAGGTTGGTCTACCATCAACTTAGCCCTCTGGCTTGCCCTTTAAGGGCAGAGGCTGCTGACTGCCGGCCTGCAGGAGTGGGGTGGGGTGGGGTGGGGCCTGGTACAACAAGCTTACTCCCTGCCTCAAACTTTGAAACCTGACTTCTGTCTCTTGATTGCCTCGGACCCATCATTGCTACATCATTGCTACAGGGGGCTATGACTAATCTTTACTCAGCGTGTGGTCGGTCTGTGGAACTCCTTGCCACAGGATGTGGTGACGGCATCTGGCCTGGACACCTTTAAAAGAGGATTGGACAAGTTTCTGGAGGAAAAATCCATTACGGGTTACAAGCCATGATGTGTATGTGCAACCTCCTGATTTTAGAAATGGGCTATGTCAGAATGCCAGATGCAAGGGAGTGCACCAGGATGAGGTCTCTTGTTATCTGGTGTGCTCCCTGGGGCATTTGGTGGGCCGCTGTGAGATACAGGAAGCTGGACTAGATGGGCCTATGGCCTGATCCAGTGGGGCTGTTCTTATGTTCTTATGTTCTAATTTGAATTTTTGCCTCAGTGGTCCATGAGCTCCTAAAGGTTGGCAACCACTGGTTTATGATAATGCCATCTCCCATTTCTGCTCACTGGAATAGGTTTCAGACCAAGCTTTTTCACCGACATCCTCACCTAAGACCCACCCATGAGGGACAGTTTGAACACTGGCAGCATGCGCTGTCGTCTCCCAACTTCCTGCTTACTTCCATAGCTGTATACGCTGTGCAGTTGGGAAATGGATGCGGCCAAAAGTAATGCAACACGTGAGCTAGTGGACCTTCATCCTTGCTGGGTCCTTTCAACTGATTGTTTGTGGGAATGCCATTTCCCCAGGTAACATTCAACTTCGGAAGACACATAGCCGTTTTTACAGGCAAGAGGCCAGTTTCTTTTCAGACTTACCCTCCCTACGGCGCAGGATGGGGAGAAGCTGGCAGAGGGTCTCCGCTGCCTTCCCGCTGCACTCAGTATCCAAGGCGCAGAGGCAAGTGACGGCCACCAAGTGACCAAGCACATTGATGGGCAGCTGTGCAGATGGCTGAGAAGAAAAACAGCAGAGTTATTCCTGGGAGAAAAAGCTTCTCATCTATAGGAAGGGAACATCACCTTTATCTTCAAAGTAGATAGACTTGTGATGTAGGCAGATGCATATAAAAAGAGAGATCAATCTCACATTGCCTTCACAGTCTGATCCTATGGAAATTGCACTGACAAGGGGAGTTCCCTCCAGTTTGCACTGAAGTCCTTCAGGCAGGGGAAACATGACTTGAGGGTGGGGCCATGGTTTTTCAGGTGTTCTCCTAGTCAGGGGAAAGTTCTCCAGACAAGGAGGTGGTGTGAAGGCTCAGGAGATACAATTCTTTGATGAGCCTGTGTATTTGAGTGCAGTATGGCTCTGCCTGGCTGGGTGTGCATTGAGGTGCCTAGAGATCTTATCTCAGGTCTAAAAGACTGGGTTGGGAAGACCACCCACTGCTCTCAGGTAGATCTCCTCCTGAGCGTGAACTCATTCGGGAAGCTCCTCTGAGGCTCTGACCCACAATCTGCAATGCGGGGATCATAATTCTCATTTCCATTTGCAGACGTGTTGTAATCTGCTGTTGTCTGCGGAGTGTGTGCTAAGCTATCCAAACCAGTGATGTGTGGTGAGGTCCAGGGAGCTCCTGGAGCGGCACAGTCACATTCTCTCTCTCTTTCTCTTTTCTCTCTCCCCTCTTCCCCTCCCTCTGGAATAAATTTTTTTTAAAAAATACTCACCTCTTCTCCCACTCCAGAGCTAGGGAGAACAAGTGTAGAGGACATACTTCCTCCCTGTGGCAGTTCAATAGCTGCCTCCCCTGGTGCACTAAACAGTAAGCAGGCTCCCTGCTGCTTTCCTTTCTATGTACATCATATGGGGTGATCTGAGGCAGCTCTGCTTGCTGCCTCTCCTGTGATTGCTAACACAGGAGCCCTGCCTTTTTTAATCTGGAAGGCAGCATGATTGCAGCCAAACATGACTGAGGCAGTTCTGCCTGCTGCCTCCCGCCCCCACCCCAGCTTGCTTATGAAGGCGGCCTCCTTTTTTTTTATGGGAAGGCAGCCATGCTTGCAACCTAACTGGCCGAAGCAGCTCTGCTAGCTGTCTCCGTGAATTGGATTGTGTATGTACTGCTTAACTCACTGTGCTGGAGAAGAAAATAGCAGCATGAAAAGGCAAGGTAATTTTTCTTTCTTTACTTGTTGGGTACTTGCACTTTTTTTTAACTTGTTCCTGGTGATGCTCTGCCTCCCTTGACTGGACATCACTGATTCAAATGCTAAGCATTGTTATGATGTATTGCATGCTGGGTGCCTGGTATGCTGGAACTGAAAGAGGGAATCTTGAACGTCAGGCTGTACCAGGTTTAGAAATGTGCCCCCCCCCCCAAGTAACTCACCTCATTTTTCACCTCATGAAGCACTTGGGATAATTTCCCCAGGGCTCTGATCTTGATGGCTGGCTCCTTGGTTAGCTCAGTGATGATTGCTCTGAGGTGAATTCCTGCCTTCTTTGGGCTATATCCTTCTGGGAAGATGACAACATCCTCTTCTTCAAGAGGGGATGGCTGAGGGTCCCTAAAAAGAGGAGAGGGAAGGATCAACATTTTAAAAAGATACTTGTATACTAACGCCCTCCTGAGGAAAGCCATCTATGTTGCTCTGTTCGATTTTATGGAATCTGCTGCTAGGTGACAGGCCCTTATCATTGGGCAAGTACATTATAGATTTGGGCTACTCGCAGCCAAAAGCAGCTTGAACATGGGAGTGAGAATGGAGGACTGAGATCTACAATACCTTCCCTATCATCTCCAGAAACTTCTCAGTGTTGTGCCAGAGATGCTATTCTCCTTTGTGATTTGCTTTAATTTTGAGGCCCATGTGATCCTCCCTTCTCCAAAACCCCAGCAGCATGGCCTTAGAAATGCAGTCTCCGGCTTTGCACAGGGGAAGATGGCAAGAAAATCACTATACTATATACCTTTCTATCACAGCCACCATTGCTTCCTCCTCCTCCTCCTCCTTCTCTTTAAACTCATCTAACTGTAAATGAGAAAAGAAAACAAAGAATCAAAAGGAGCAGGGAGTGAAGTGCAGAACAGACATAGACATGAATCCCATCAAGCTGTCTGAAGAAGCATGGCTTCTCCAACATGGCTTCACTACAATCAGTGGTCTGTTCCAATATTTTTTTTCTTCCAACCCTCAATAGTTCATTAACTGAAGCGAAGAGTATTCTCACTTTGGAAAGCATCACCCATATTCACTGGACCCAATTGTTTATTGTGTAAGGGGTTTGGGAACCTGAAACATTTTAGTGATGCATTGAATTTTGCGCAAGGCACGCATATGTGATACTACGGCCAACGTGCCACAAGCTTGACCTACTTTGGAAGTCCCCCAGTGCACTCAGGTGAAGTGCAACACCAGGGCAGGTTGCAACACTCAGGGTCTAAACACCAAATTTAGACCCTGAGGCCTCCAGCTCCTTTCCTGAAGTGCAACCTATCACTTATGTCACCTGTGGAAGCCATGAACAAGACCCTAAGGAAGCAGCTAGAAATGATGGTGGCAGACAAGAAGCCACTGTCAAATTCAAAGGAAGGAGTGGACACTCAGGTTCAACCAGGGAGACTGCTTTCCTGGCCTGCCTTTTCCCGCTCAACCTCTGAGGTCAAAGCTGAGGAACAAAGGCTTGGTGGACAGGCGCTGCCTGTGAGGTCAGTTAACAATACTCACTGAGAGTGTGGCTGACCCTGTCACCACCGGAGGCAACCTCCTCAGTCAGCCTCATTAACTCCTTGACTCTGCTTGTAGGAGGAAGTGGTAGGGGGTTGGGACTTCAGTGCCCCCTCCTGCCTTTTGCTCCTATGCTTCGTTTAAAGCACATTGTACAGATAAATTGTGACCTGTAGTTCGTCACAGGAGCTGTGCTGACATCATTGTAACTGATTCCTCTCCAGAGCTCTGGATTCATTTTCCCTTAAAATACATTCTTTCAATAGCCTTCAGGATCTCCAAAGCTAAAATTCACGTTAACCTTCATCTTGGCACCTGCTTTTCATTTTCTCTTCTCTAAGTTTATTTATTGATGAGATTCTTATCCACGCCTTCCTCCTAGAAGCTCAGGGCAATGCACATGATTATACCCCACCATTTCATCTCCACAAGGACCTTCAGTAAGCAGCGCCAACCCCAGAGCTCCTGGGGCCCTGTAGGATGGGGCAGGGCAATTCATGGCCTCCAGCCACAAGCCGCCATGCAGGTCAACTGCAGCCCTGGGACCCCCGATGGCCACAACTCAAGACACCCCACCACTTTGGGTGTTTAGAAAAGTGGTATAAAAATCCTTCAAATCAATCAATCAATCAATGTGGCAACTTGTGATGCTGGGGTCAGGTGCAGTGATACTACCTGCAGGACCCTTCTGGGACTGCAGCCCTCCAGTATCCTTCACCCCAGGATGAGCCGGACAGACAAACCTACCAGATCTGGGACACAGACGTACGCCCCATATACCTGATGAACATATATGGGCTCAACCTGGAGCCTATCAGGGATTTGACCCAGCACTTTTGGGTCTACTCTGTTCCTGTAACCATTCTAAAATTCTACCAGTCTCCTTCTCCATTTTCTGGAATGGATCTTGTGGGTCTACAGGTGTGCCTCAACCTCTTTGGAAAGATGAAACTCTACTCACATCAACACTTTCAGCAGCCATCACTGATCACTGTCAATGACAGAGTGGCCCCACACGCTCAGTAGGACACTTAACTGCCTTTGTGACTTCAACAGATGTCAAGCCAGAGCATCACTTGTGGATGCTTGAATAGGGTTACCAGGTCACCTAGGCTTTTTAAACCCTTCCATGTTAAGCTACACCTGCCAAAATTTCCACTTCTATACAATGGTTACAGGTATAGGCACTCTGTCTCACATTGCTTCTGGTAAGCCCATGATTGAATGCTCATCAGAATTTGGCAGGAGATTCCATCCCAACTGTAAGAACAAAGTTCTTATTTTTGGCCATTATCTCCTTCATGATGTTACTTTCTACTTAATGATATCACTTCTGGCCCTCAGCAGGCAGCATGTATGCTAACTTTGGCCTTCTAAACTGCTGCATCTTTTTTGTTAAGTCATCTAGTATGTTGCTTAAATGGCCGCCCAGAATTCCTTAAAATGTTAACTTCTGGTTTTCCTCAGGACTCAGAAAGCATTCTAAGGCATTAAAACATCACAGCACACCAATGTGCCATGGCACAGTGCTTGGAGACAGCTGTCCTGTAAGGTCAGGGCAACGTAAGTGGTTGTCCACCTCCATTTCATCCTCGCAAGACGTTAATGAGACAGGTGACTGTGAGCTTCTAGGCCTATCAGGGATTTGACCCAGCACTTTTGGGTCTACTCTGTTCCTGTAACCGTTCTAAAATTCTACCAGTCTCCTTCTCCATTTTCTGGAATGGATCTTGTGGGTCTACAGGTGTGCCTCAACCTCTTTGGAAAGATGAAACTCTACTCACATCAACACTTTCAGCAGCCATCACTGATCACTGTCAATGACAGAGTGGCCCCACACGCTCAGAGGGACACTTAACTGCCTTTGTGACTTCAACAGATGCCAAGCCAGAGCATCACTTGTGGAAGTTTGAATAGGGTTACCAGGTCACCTAGGCTTTTTAAACCCTTCCATGTTAAGCTACACCTGCCAAAATTTCCACTTCTATACAATGGTTACAGGTATAGGCACTCTGTCTCACATTGCTTCTGGTAAGCCCATGATTGAATGCTCATCAGAATTTGGCAGGAGATTCCATCCCCTCTGTAAGAACAAAGTTCTTATTTTTGGCCATCATCTCCTTCATGATGTTACTTTCTACTTCATGATATCACTTCTGGCCCTCAGCAGGCAGCATGAATGCTCACTTTGGCCTTCTAAACTGCTGCATCTTTTTGGTTTATTCATCTAGTATGTTGCTTAAATGGCCGCCCAGAAGGCCTTAAAATGTTAACTTCTGGTTTTCCTCAGGACTCAGACAGCATTCGAAGGCCTTAAAACCTCACTTCCAATTTTGATGAAAAATTGGAAGTGACATGCTAATGGTGTCAGAACACCATTCAGAGGCGACCAAAGCACAGCTCCAGCCCTCGATCAAGGGGGCTTGGGCAAGCAAGGGTGGGCACGACACCGACGGACACAGCATTGTCACCCCCACAAAGTGCCATATAGGGTCGCAGCATCCCTGCGAAACACCCTCAGCTACGTGATCCCTGTGAACTCCCTCCCCTCCAGATATACAACTGTAAGGAGAACAGTTCCATAGCAGTTTTTTCATTGCTGTTAACATGTGCCCGGGGGGGGGGGGGGGAATCAGAAAGAGCTTTCAGAAATCACTTGCCCCTCTAAGAATAGAGCTGAAAGAGAATACCTACCGCTGAGGGCTTCTCATGATCATCCTCAGGCATCTCCAGTATCTGCTATAGAGAGAGAAATTACTGGCCTTAAGATTGTGCTATGTCATAGGAAGATAGTCTGAGCTAGATTTAGCAAGTAAATTTGTTCGCTTTTGCTAACTTTTCCTCTTAAAGCCATTTTACACTGTCCTGCTGTGTCTCACCATTCTACCTCATTCAATTCCTTCCCACAAGTTCTTGCTAGTGGGGAAAATTTTTGCAATAGGATCGCCATAGCTAAAATCCACCTTAAAATTCAACATGAGACCTACTTTGCATTTGAGTCTTCACTAAGCTTGCTGAGCGAAAAAATGTTTATCCCTTCCTTCCTTCTAGAACAGTGATTTTCAACCTTTTCAATCTCACAGCACACTAAAGTTGTAAACGCACACCATCAGGGTTCTGACAATTGACAAGGCACACTGCACTGCCAGTGGGGGGCGCAAATCCACTAAGTAATAAAGGACGTTGCCCCAAATTCCTGTGGCACACCTGTGGTCCACTCACAGCACACCAATGTGCCATGGCACAGTGCTTGGAGACAGCTGTCCTGTAAGGTCAGGGCAATGTAAGTGGTTGTCCTCCTCCATTTCATCCTCGCAAGACGTTAATGAGACAGGTGACTGTGAGCTTCTTGGCCTATCAGGGATTTGACCCAGCACTTTTGGGTCTACTCTGTTCCTGTAACCGTTCTAAAATTCTACCAGTCTCCTTCTCCATTTTCTGGAATGGATCTTGTGGGTCTACAGGTGTGCCTCACCCTCTTTGGAAAGATGAAACTCTACTCACATCAACACTTTCAGCAGCCATCACTGATCACTGTCAATGACAGAGTGGCCCCACACGCTCAGAGGGACACTTAACTGCCTTTGTGACTTCAACAGTTGCCAAGCCAGAGCATCACTTGTGGATGTTTGAATAGGGTTACCAGGTCACCTAGGCTTTTTAAACCCTTCCATGTTAAGCTACACCTGCCAAAATTTCCACTTCTATACAATGGTTACAGGTATAGGCACTCTGTCTCACATTGCTTCTGGTAAGCCCATGATTGAATGCTCATCAGAATTTGGCAGGAGATTCCATCCCAACTGTAAGAACAAAGTTCTTATTTTTGGCCATCATCTCCTTCATGATGTTACTTTCTACTTAATGATATCACTTCTGGCCCTCAGCAGGCAGCATGTATGCTAACTTTGGCCTTCTAAACTGCTGCATCTTTTTTGTTTAGTCATCTAGTATGTTGCTTAAATGGCCGCCCAGAAGGCCTTAAAATGTTAACTTCTGGTTTTCCTCAGGACTCAGAAAGCATTCTAAGGCATTAAAACATCACAGCACACCAATGTGCCATGGCACAGTGCTTGGAGACAGCTGTCCTGTAAGGTCAGGGCAACGTAAGTGGTTGTCCACCTCCATTTCATCCTCGCAAGACGTTAATGAGACAGGTGACTGTGAGCTTCTTGGCCTATCAGGGATTTGACCCAGCACTTTTGGGTCTACTTTGTTCCTGTAACCGTTCTAAAATTCTACCAGTCTCCTTCTCCATTTTCTGGAATGGATCTTGTGGGTCTACAGGTGTGCCTCAACCTCTTTGGAAAGATGAAACTCTACTCACATCAACACTTTCAGCAGCCATCACTGATCACTGTCAATGACAGAGTGGCCCCACACGCTCAGTAGGACACTTAACTGCCTTTGTGACTTCAACAGATGTCAAGCCAGAGCATCACTTGTGGACGCTTGAATAGGGTTACCAGGTCACCTAGGCTTTTTAAACCCTTCCATGTTAAGCTACACCTGCCAAAATTTCCACTTCTATACAATGGTTACAGGTATAGGCACTCTGTCTCACATTGCTTCTGGTAAGCCCATGATTGAATGCTCATCAGAATTTGGCAGGAGATTCCATCCCCTCTGTAAGAACAAAGTTCTTATTTTTGGCCATCATCTCCTTCATGATGTTACTTTCTACTTCATGATATCACTTCTGGCCCTCAGCAGGCAGCATGAATGCTAACTTTGGCCTTCTAAACTGCTGCATCTTTTTGGTTTATTCATCTAGTATGTTGCTTAAATGGCCGCCCGGAAGGCCTTAAAATGTTAACTTCTGGTTTTCCTCAGGACTCAGACAGCATTCGAAGGCCTTAAAACCTCACTTCCAATTTTGATGAAAAACTGGAATTGACATGCTAATGGTGTCAGAACACCATTCAGAGGTGACCAAGGCACAGCTCCAGTGTCGATCAAGGGGGCTTGGGCAAGCAAGGGTGGGCACGACACCGACGGACACAGCATTGTCACCCCCACAAAGTGCCATATAGGGTCGCAGCATCCCTGCGAAACACCCTCAGCTACGTGATCCCTGTGAACCCCCTCCCCTCCAGATGTACAAGTGTAAGGGGAACAGTTCCATAGCAGTTTTTTCATTGCTGTTAACATGTGCCCGGGGGGGGGGGGGAATCAGAAAGAGCTTTCAGAAATCACTTGCCTCTCTAAGATTAGAGCTGAAAGAGAATACCTACCGCTGAGGGCTTCTCATGATCATCCTCAGGCATCTCCAGTATCTGCTATAGAGAGAGAAATTACTGGCCTTAAGATTGTGCTATGTCATAGGAAGATAGTCTGAGCTAGATTTAGCAAGTAAATTTGTTCGCTTTTGCTAACTTTTCCTCTTAAAGCCATTTTACACTGTCCTGCTGTGTCTCACCGTTCTACCTCATTCAATTCCTTCCCACAAGTTCTTGCTAGTGGGGAAAATTTTTGCAATAGGATCGCTATAGCTAAAATCCACCTTAAAATTCAACATGAGACCTACTTTGCATTTTAGTCTTCACTAAGCTTGCTGAGCGAAAAAATGTTTATCCCTTCCTTCCTTCTAGAACAGTGATTTTCAACCTTTTCAATCTCACAGCACACTAAAGTTGTAAACGCACACCATCAGGGTTCTGACAATTGACAAGGCACTCTGCACTGCCAGTGGGGGGCTCAAATCCACTAAGTAATAAAGGACGTTCCCCAAATTCCTGTGGCACACCTGTGGACCACTCACAGCACACCAATGTGCCATGGCACAGTGCTTGGAGACAGCTGTCCTGTAAGGTCAGGGCAACGTAAGTGGTTGTCCTCCTCCATTTCATCCTCGCAAGACGTTAATGAGACAGGTGACTGTGAGCTTCTTGGCCTATCAGGGATTTGACCCAGCACTTTTGGGTCTACTCTGTTCCTGTAACCGTTCTAAAATTCTACCAGTCTCCTTCTCCATTTTCTGGAATGGATCTTGTGGGTCTACAGGTGTGCCTCAACCTCTTTGGAAAGATGAAACTCTACTCACATCAACACTTTCAGCAGCCATCACTGATCACTGTCAATGACAGAGTGGCCCCACACGCTCAGTGGGACACTTAACTGCCTTTGTGACTTCAACAGTTGCCAAGCCAGAGCATCACTTGTGGATGTTTGAATAGGGTTACCAGGTCACCTAGGCTTTTTAAACCCTTCCATGTTAAGCTACACCTGCCAAAATTTCCACTTCTATACAATGGTTACAGGTATAGGCACTCTGTCCCACATTGCTTCTGGTAAGCCCATGATTGAATGCTCATCAGAATTTGGCAGGAGTTTCCATCCCCTCTGTAAGAACAAAGTTCTTATTTTTGGCCATCATCTCCTTCATGATGTTACTTTCTACTTCATGATATCACTTCTGGCCCTCAGCAGGCAGCATGAATGCTAACTTTGGCCTTCTAAACTGCTGCATCTTTTCGTTTATTCATCTAGTATTTTGCTTAAATGGCCACCCTGAAGGCCTTAAAATGTTAACTTCTGGTTTTCCTCAGGACTCGGACAGCATTCTAAGGCATTAAAACATCACAGCACTCTTTGGAAAGATGAAACTCTACTCACATCAACACTTTCAGCAGCCATCACTGATCACTGTCAATGACAGAATGGCCCCACAAGCTCCTTGGGACACTTAACTGCCTTTGTGACTTGGCCTTCTGTATGAAAGAAGTTTGACACCCCTGGACAGGGACATGCGCTGGGTGGGGAGGCAGGAGAGGTAGAGCCTCCTTATCGGAGTACTTCGCAAAGCGCCACCACTGTTTCAGGCCCCAAGCACCCACAACCCACATGCAGAGCAGGGAGGGCAGAGGAGCTGACAGACAGAGCACACGGGTTGTGGGTGCCTCACATGGCGGTTGAATTCTTTAAAATTTTCCAGCAGGGAGGATCTGCCTCCTCACCCACCACCGCACATCCCTGCTTCTGGCCCCTGGCCTAGACCCCTGATGGGTTTTGATCCTCCTCAGATATCTCTCCTTCCTCAACGGAGGAGCCACCAGAGACCTCCTCAGGTGTCTTCAGGGAGTCCTCTGTGGGGTTGGCCATAATGGAGGGACCGAATGAGGAGGGAACCAAATGGCAGACTCGCCACACCCCTGCTGCGCTCTCCCAGCGACTGGTGGCCTGTACCCTGGTCCTGATCGTGTTGGAAGAACAGACTCTAGCAGCAGCTCTGCCTTTACTGTCCCTCAGGTGGCATGCTGTGAACCCCTCTCCTAATGTCGGGGTACAGTGGCGTACCTATGCCTGATGCCATGACACCACACAGTGTCAGGACATTATCAGTGTGCTTGCACTCCAACTGCTTCCCAACAAGGAAGGAGTTGGAGCATGAGGGCGTGCTCAGCAGTTGGCCAGGTGATTTTGCCACCTATCACTTATGTCACCTGTGGAAGCCATGAACAAGACCCTAAGGAAGCAGCTAGAAATGACGGTGGCAGACAAGATGCTTAGGACAGAAGCCATTGTCAAATTCAAAGGAAGGAGTGGACACTCAGGTTCAACCAGGGAGACTGCTTTCCTGGCCTGCCATGTTTCCCGCTCAACCTCTGAAGTCAAAGCTGAGGAACAAAGGCTTGGTGGACAGGCGCCTTACAGAACAGAAATACAGAACCCCTTTACTTTTGAAATATTAAGAATATGGCGTAAATATATGAAATTCGAGAGTAGGAGTAGGAGAGAAACTCCTACTCTCGAGACTGACTACATGGGCACTTTTGGTGGCCCTTCCTGCTAGGGAGGAAATCGGTTTTCGATCTGGCTGTTCTACGAACGACCACACCTTTTTGCTCTCCTTTCTAGCCGAAAAATACCTTGTTCATCATGGTAAGAAATTTTATGTAGCGTTTCTCGATCTTAAGGGTGCATTCGACTCTGTTAACAGATCCCTTCTTTGGGACAAACTTATTGCCAGAGGTATTGACCCTCGTCTACTTTTTTTGATTCATCACCTCCACCTTTCTAATTTATGTAAAGTCCGTTCTGGCCCTTCCGGTCCTTTCTCAGATAACATTTCCATTGATAAGGGTGTCCGACAGGGATGCATCCTAGCCCCTTTACTTTTTAATCTTTTTTAATCTGACCTCCCTTCTAATTTTTCCAACCAAAGGGTCTCTCCCCCTTCACTTAATGGTGTTCCTTTACCCCTCTTATTGTATGCAGATGATGCAGTTCTCCTTTCATTAACTAAATCTGGACTTCTTCAATCTCTTACTATTTTTCAGGACTACTGTGCTTCCAATGACTTGATCATTGACACCAATAAAACTAAAATTTTGGTATTCTCTAAATCTTGGTCACCGTCGACTTGGAGGGTTGGTCCCTATGTTTATGAGCAAGTTCCCACCTTTAAATATCTTGGCTTACTCTTTCATTATTGACCAACATGGGCAGCCCATAGGAATTTAGCGATTGCCACCTCGCATCATCACCTCAAGGCAATTACTCGGTTCCACTACGGCACCTGTAACCAGTTTGTGCCTGCCGCTCTCCAGATCTTTAGAGCTAAGATCGTGGCCCAACTACTGTATGGCGTACCCATATGGGTTACGGCACTCAACAGCTCTCTGGACCGAGTTGCGGCTGTCTTTTTTAGGAGGATTCTTGGATTTCCTAACTCCATCCGGTTAGCAACGCTGACCCTTGAGCTGGGAGCCCATCTCCCTTCACCCTTAGCATGGACCATTACGTTTAAATTCTGGCTCCGACTCCATCTGTCTCTTCCATCCGACTCCCTCCTTAATGATTTGTTAAGTGATCCTTTTTTGTCTAGCTGGTTTTTAAAAATTGATTCCAAATTGAATTCTCTTGATCTTTCTTTGGAATCTTTAGAGGGCCTCGATGTCAACAGTGCCTATAAGTTAATCCAAACTAAGCTCTGGGAAGCTGAATTTTCCTCTCTTTTTGTCGATCTTAATCCAGTTTGTTCCCCTTTTTCTTTTGGTCTTTGTCCCTTACCAGGTCAGCTTTCCAAATATTTCATTACCCTAATTAACCCCTTTAGAAGGGCTTTTATGCTCGCGCGTTTCAATATTTTTCCTTCTTCGTACCATCTTGGCAGATTTTCCTGCGTCCCTCGGAACTGTAGATTATGCTCTTTCTGTCACCTTGAACCAGACACACTAGAGCATATCTTGATTCATTGCCCAGTGCACTGTTCACTTCGGAAGTTGTATTTGGATCCTTTTTTTACAGCATCCTATCAGTCCATTTATCGATCCCCTTTTAGTGTTGTTAGGTGACAACCAGGCTAACATTACTTTAGCAGTTGCTAGTTTTTTTATCGCAAATTATCAAAATATCCCCTGCCTGATTGTTGTATTTTTGTTTGTTTATATGCCAATAAAGATATTACTGATTGATTGATATATGAAATTCCTTGCTCCCCCTATTTGTCCTTTGTTAGATCATCCAAATTTCAAATTCCAGGAGAAATATATACAATTGGAAATATATTCCAATTTAAGCATTGGAGACAAATTGGAATTTATAGAATTAGAGATTTATTTGAAGCAGGGAAACCAGTTACAACCAGACAATTAGAAGAGAAAACAAGTCAAATAAGAACTAATTGACTACAAAGAAAACAAATAAGGAGTTTTGTGATGTAACTATATAAAGAATTTGGCCCTATGAGACCATGAATGGAATTTGAACAATATTGTATAGAAGAAAATAAACATAATAGAAAAGGATTAATTTCATTAATATATAGAAATATTATTGAGAGAGAATATGGAAAGGGTATGGGAGTTAAAATAGCTTGGGGGAAAAATTTGAATATTGATATATCAGAGGAAGTATGGATGGAAATATGAACCAAACACCCCTATAAATCAATATCAGCTAGAACAAAAGAAATGGTTTTAAAGGTAGTTCATAGATGGCATTTGTACCTCACAAAATTGCATAAAATTAACGGAGATATATCAGATATGTGTTGGAGGAACTGAGGAAGAAAGGGTACATTGGAACATATGTGGAAATTTTGTCCTAAAATAGAAAAATATTGGCAGGAAACAATCACGTGGATAGAAGCTTTGACTAATCAAAAAATAATTGGGAATGAAACATGATTATTATTTTCATTATTCACTGGGGAAAATGAGAAGTTGACTAATAAAGGATTAATTGCAAATCTCATTGGACTAGCAAGGTGTAATACTGCAAAAAACTGGAGAAATACCCAAAATTTTACATTACAGAGATTTTTGAATAGGACCTGGCAAATAGTTACTATGGAAAAATTGACCAATAAGGCCAGAATATATAGAGGAGAAATAAATGATCAATTTATGAAAATATGGCAGCCCTTGTTAACATATAGTGCTGAGCTGGATAGGAAGAACGATGTGGAAAGTGGTCTGGATTGTTGGTCTTTAATTTTTTAGGTAATGATATTGTATACAAAATTGTTGCCTTGGGAGATCAAGGCATTTCTTTTCACTTTGAACTTGGGTTCTTAGATATGTTGATATATACTAAACCTCCTGTCCTCCTGAATGTTTTGGGAAGTCCTGTGGGTTTATGGGAAAAATGGGTCTTCAGTCAGTGATTAATGTTTTTTGCTGGAGCGCCAATGTCTTTTGAACTTGGAAAAAAGAGTAATGTGGAAAATGAAGAACCTATTTATATGGTCATCTTAAATAGATTCCTTTCATTCTAATTACAAAATGTTGTACTTGATGCTTAAAATAAATAAATAATATTTTTAAAAAAACCTCATCAATCCAGCAACAAGTAAAATCTACCCCCCTCTCTTGGCCCTACTCACCAGGCTTTCAGGGTGTGAAGCCATGGGGGTACTTTGGTCTACAGAAACATCAACAGAGTGCCCTTCGCAGGCCTTGGAAGCTTCTTACTTCATGATCTAGAAAGGCTCGCTTCACGGCCTCTGCGCTCAATCTGGCAGCTGTTTGGAGCTCTGCATCTTCATGCTTTAGCATCTCATGAAGCCCTGAGTATGCAGAAGAGAATAGATCAGTCAGCCTGAGGTGCATGCTGGAACAATGTTTACAATAGAGTTTATTTCTTTTGCTGTTTAAAGACAAAATGGAAAGCCAAACAAAAGTGTCTCCACCCTATCTTGACTTACAGGAAGGAGCACAGGCTTACTCAGGGCTTAGGAGAGGGGCTGTAGTTTAGTGGGCAGAGCACCTGATTTGCATGGAGGAAATTTCAAGATCAACCCAGGCTATTCTCAGGTAGAGCTGGGAAAGATCTGTGCCCAAAACTCTTGGAAAGCCACTGCCAATCAGTGTGCACAGTACTGAGCTAGATGGACCAATGGTCTAACTCAGTGGTTCTCAAACTCTCCTAAAGAGTTCAAGCTGCACTAAACCTTTGTGGGGAGGGGGGAACGGTGGCAAAGTGATCCCCAGAATTGCATAGCCGCTGGGGACACAGGGTGTGTTTTTTGTTTGTTTGTTTGTTTATTTTTACATACCACAGTCTGTGCCAGCCTCCAGGAGGTGGGGGGAGCTGCGTGGAACCCTCTGCACGGCTCCATGTGCCTCAGAACACTGAAAAAATGTTATCGCGTTCCACTTCGTTATGCAATTGCAACTCGGAAGTGGGCTGTGATCACATTTTTTCAACATTTTGAGGTACAGCAAGCCCTGCAGCGGGTACCACAGGGGTCCCCCAAATCCCCGGAGACTGGCACAGACGGAGGTAAGTTAAAAAAAGCCCCATAAAAAAGAATGTATGGCACAAACACTCTTAAGGCCCAAATCCTATCCAATTTCCAGCACCGATGCAACCACAATACATCCGCTAGGTAAGGGAACAAATGTTTTCTTACCTTAAGGATGCCTCTGTGACTGTCCCCGCAACTACAGGATGCAGTACACACCCTGTTGGCATAGCTGCATCTGTTGGATAGAATTGGGCCCAAAGGCTCCAGGACTTTCTGCTTGCAGAGTTATGGTTGTTTCATGAAGTGGGGAAGGAACTTCCTGCCTTCCTATCATTCACATGAGTGCAATGAAAGTATCAGCTGCTCTTTCTCTGGGATCTGAAGGCCCTTATCCCTGTCACTGAGTTCTAGCAACTGCAACCTCATCTATTCCTTGCTTGGTCACACTGGTAGATCATGCTGGAGTGGAAATGTGGATGGAGGTTGAGGTCCAGCACTAAAGAGGTAGGATGTGACCTTCCTTACCCACAAAAAGCGCTGCTACTCTTAGTACTGCTGGCAGAGTACTGGATGATGGCAGTGTACAGAGGAATGCAGCATCCCTTACAAATTCCTTTTTGTACTTTTTGAGCTGTTGTTGGAAAAGAAAAAAAGAAGAATTGGCAACAGGCAGGTTTGCGCATGGATCAGAATCTTCTAAATCCACCCAGGTTCTGCTCCTAAAAGCCTGTGAGTGTGTGGTACTGGCCGCTAGGTGAAGAAGACCTGCCACAAAACTCACTGGGTCACCTAGGGAATGTCACCCTACTTCTAATCTACCCTCGTGGGGATGTTCTGAGGATCAAATGAGATAAACCCAAGTAAGCTGCCTTCATTTCCGTAGAGGAGTTGATCACTAAATGACCAGTAGCAATAGGTGGGGGGGGGGGGGAAGAAAGCAAAAGGACCTCCTTACCACACATTTGGCAGCCTGGTAGAGAACTTGTGGAGGTTGTAGTTCTCGGAGGCCACCTTCCAATTCACCTCTGGAGCCAGTTTGGCCAATGCAGCCTTTGCTGCCTGTAATAGAAACAGAGAAGGACACTTGGAGACCTCAGGACATCTCCACATCAAGGAGATGTCTCCATAGAGGAAAATGTGGAGATGAGCTCCTCCTCAAACACACCCTACAGTGGCAGCTCCAGAGTGAAGCTTGCCTCATAAGAATTATTTTTTAAGAATTTAAAAAATAATGCAATGTAACAGTATGAGTAGCTGGCTGGAGTATTGTGTCCAGTTCTGGTCGCCGCATCTCAAAAAAGGCATAGTGGAAATGGAAAAGGTGCAAAACAGAGCAACTAAGATGATTACGGGGCTGGGGCGCCTTCCTTATGAGGAAAGGCTATGGCGTTTGGGCCTCTTCAGCCTAGAAAAGAGACGCCTGAGGGGGAACATGATTGAGACATACAAATTTATGCAGGGGATGGACAGAGTGGATAGGGAGATGCTCTTTACACTCTCACATAACACCAGAACCAGGGGACATCCACTAAAATTGAGTATTGGGCGGGTTAGGACAGACAAAAGAAAATATTTCTTTACTCAGCGTGTGGTTGGTCTGTGGAACTCCTTGCCACAGGATGTGGTGATGGCATCTGGCCTGGACGCATTTAAAAGGAGATTGGACAAGTTTCTGGAGGAAAAATCCATTACGGGGTACAAGCCATGATGTGTATGTGCAACCTCCTGATTTTAGAAATAGGTTATGACAGAATGCCAGATGCAAGGGAGGGCACCAGGATGAGGTTTCTTGTTATCTGGTGTGCTCCCTGGGGCATTTGGTGGGTCGCTGTGAGATACAGGAAGCTGGACTAGATGTGCCTATGGCCTGTTCCAGTGGGGCTGTTCTTATGTTCTTATGGTATGTTATATCCCATACAGCTCAATCAACATATAACATCTGACTCAATGAATAATTCCTGTTTATTCAGAAGTAAGTGGGGCTTATGCCCAGGTAATTATGCACAGGATGGCAGTCTTTATTGTGTGCATTTCAGAACAGAATCTTGACATCAGAATTTTGTATGGAGGTTTGCATCCGTTCAAGGAGAAATATTCTCTTGGTCAAAAAGAATGAAGTTGCTGCACCACGTACTAACATATTGCACATCATCTCAGATGGTTTAATGGTTGGAAGAAAACAATAACCTAACTGACTGAGAGTTTAGCCAACAATGGAGATGGTGCAGCCTTGAGACACTTCAGCCTCCTTCAAAACTTACTGAAAAAGGAAGACCTTCCATGTTTGTTTTCAATAAGTCAGCAACCAGGTTGGTTATCCAATTTTAGTGAATGTAGGGCTGGCCTTAGGAGCTAATTGGCCCAATTGAAACATTTTTTGCAGGAGCCCCAGGTTCACAGCCAAGCTCTGTAAAATCTTAGAGATATAAGTAAAAGTTATTATAGATATATAGCTCTGTGGTAGAATAGAAAGCAATTCAAATGTTCGTTTAAAATGGACATGTGAGTTAATGGACCAAATGGATCTAAGCACAGTTTAATATACAACTGCATACAAGACTGGAGTAGATTACCTTAGCACAGGGCTCCCTTAGGTGCAAGGCCCAATTGGGAGCAACTGCAATTGGCATAAAGCCAGCCCTGAGTGTATGGCCCATTTCCCAGTACAAGGGTATTGCCTGAAAAAGCCCTTCAGAAACGGTTCTGCAGTTATTCTGACAAAATGAATGGACTGGCTGTTTGTTTGTTTGTTTGTTTGTAAGAGAATCTGATATCCTTAGAAACTTTGTAAAAGTCATTTTTTATATTGATAAATATGGTAGCCTTTGCATTGATGATTATTGTGGGTTTTTTTGTGCTAACTGAATGATGTATGTTGGAATCTGGGGCCAAACCTTATGTGTAACCTGTGTTGTACCCACCCAAAGTTAAACCTATTTCATTTCCTGTATCTGTAATAAATAAATAAAAAGAAAGAAAGAAACTAGAAGCCTCTCCATTCTCACTGCGACAGTCTGGAGTTGTTTAAATGATTCAGGGCCCAATCCTATCTAATTTTCCAGTGCCAGTGTAGCCATGATAATGGAGCATGCACTGCATCCTGTAGTGAGGAGGCAGTCACAGAGGCCTCCTTAAGGTATGGAAACATTTGTTCCCTTACCTCAGGGCTGCATTGTGGCTTCACACAATGCTAGAAAGTTGGATAGGATTGGGCCCTTAATGATTAAATGATCTGGAAATGTTTTATAATTGAGGTTACTTATACCAAGCTGCCTTGGTGGCTTGTCACAAGTGACATGATGGAATAGAATATGTAAAGGATACACATACACCCTTTGTTATGCACGCAAAATACTCACATGGGCCATGTGGTTAATGTAAATGGTAGTTAACATCCTAATGTATGCTTGCTCCCTCTCTCCATTGCTAAGCCTGGGAAGGATTATTTCCATGAGGTTCATCAGGCCTGGGATCACATCAGCCTGTGGAGCTGAACTCAACAGCCTAAGATAGCTAGCTGCATAGTCCAAGGGTCCTGCATAAAAGAGGGCGTTCCTTTAAAACATCTTTGAAACTGCTGTTTTTCCCTTTCCAAGACTCCTCCCTATTTGCAAGAGAGCAGCTACAACTCTATGAACTACAGGGTGCAGCTCCCAGAGTCTTTCCCATAATGGGAAGAAATGAATGAGACTGCCTTATACCAACACACGTCAATCGTTCAAACCCAGTTGTGTCAATTTTGGCTGGCAGTGGCTCTCCAAGGCCTGCCTCTTTCCCAGCTCAGCTAAGCAAGTCCGTTTTGAGTGGAGATGTTGGAATCGACCAGGGATATCATGCATGTAAGGCCCGAGTTCCACCATTGAGCTCTGGCCCTTAAATGTTTAGCTATGCCACCATCTCCTACTCATCCCTAGGGTAACCTGCTAATTGACCCCTGCTAATTGGGTAAGAGGCACTTTTTCAAATGGGTGCTCCTTTTTTTAGCAGGGGGAGAGTAACTGGCCCACCTCACCCCAGCACTGTCTGTTCTAGTGGCTGTCTGCTGGTATTCATTTGCATCTTTTTAGATTGTGAGCCCTTTTGGGACAGGGAGCCATTTAGTTATTTTATTTTTCTCTGTAAACCACTTTGTGAACTTTTAGTTGAAAAGCTGTATATAAATACTGTTAATAATAATAACCTGCTGCTTGTCAGTACAAATGGCCACCAAGACCAAGAAAGCATAGTGCAGAAGCCATTGCTGCTGCTGACTGACTGACAAACCATAGTCAAGACATCTGTTGGCCATCAGCAGGATGGAGTTACTTCAGTTTCCAGTCTCACCTTTTCTGGAGCACAGGTTTCCAATAACTGCCTTCACTGCCATGGTGAAGCACTGTTATTATTGAGGTTGCAATTCTATAGACCTGGGAGTAAGCCTCATTGAACTCAATGAAACTTCTGAGTAGACATGCTTGGGCTTGTGTTGTTAGTACTTAGAACAGTGCTTCCCAAACGTTTTAGTACTGGACCAGCTTTTTAAAATGACACTCTAGCAAGACCCACTAGATAAAAAATTTATTTAGTACAGGGTTTTTTTTCTAATGGAACACGGGGGACGGAGTTCCGGCACCTTTTTGCAAGGGCCCCTCCCCTTCGCAGGCATTCTGGGGAAGGGGCAAAACAGAGGCATTCGCTGGGTGGGTGCTGGTGGGTGCAGGGTGGGTGGGTGCCTGGCCCCTGCCTGACCGCACAATGACCCCCTCCTGCCCCCACCCCCAAGCTCTCATCTGAGCCCAGCCCACCTCCCCTCCCGCCATGCTCTGCTTCCCCGTGGGTGGAGGGCGCGGGGGACACGCGCCAAGGAGGAGGATGGACAGCCAGCCAGGGAGACGGGCTGCAGCACCCACGGAACGCCCAGGTACTGGCTTGGCAGAGGAGGAGGGGAAGGAAGCTGGCTGGTGCAGCTCCCGTGCCAATCTGCAGCAGGAGCCTAGGCATGTCTACTCAGAAGTAAGTCTCATTGTGCTCTATGGGGCTTGCTCCTGGGAAAGGGTCCATAGCCTTGCAGCCTGAGAGCCCAAGCCTATGGCTGTCTCCTCAGAAGTAAGTTCCATTGTGTTCAATGGGGCTTACTCCCGGGAAAGTGTCATAGCCTTGCAGCCTGAGTAGACAGGCAGAGGAGGGCTCTGAGGCTGCAGTCCTCTCCACACTTTCCTTGGAGGAAGCCCCACTGCCTCTAATGGGACTGCCTTCTGAGGAGACAGGTAGAGGAGGGGCTCTGAGACTGCAGTCCTCTCCACGCCTTCCTGGGAGGAAGCCCCACTGCCTCTACTGGGACTGACTTCTGAGGAGACAGCCATAGGCTTTGCCACTGTCCTCTCCACACCTTCCTGGGAGGAAGCCCCACTGCCTCTATTGGGACTGACTTCTGAGGAGACAGGCACAGGATTGGGCCCTGAGGCTGCCATCCTATCCACAGTAAGCCCCATTCACTAAAGTGGACTTCTGAGTAGACATGCATAGGATTGGGCTCTTAGGCTGCAATCCTAGGCACTTTCCTGGGAGTAGGCTCCATTGACTAGAATGAGATTTAGTTCAGAGTAGACATACCTAGGATTGGGCTCTTAATCCTGGCAGAGATATATATCTGCACCTGTTTTCACCTGCTAAGGGCAGGTGAAAAGGAATTCTACGTGTGTACAACCTGCTGTCCAGCTTTGCCAGAGATCCTCCTCATCCTTCCCCCACAAGCATGCCCTCTGCCAGCCAGCGTTTGCAGCTCCTCTCCAGCAATGCACAGCAGCTGCTCAGGGCAGCAGAGAACATACAGTTGCATGCCAAGCACCTTCCCAAAGACACAGAGTATTCTGATACCTGAATTAAACCATATTTAATCACTTGTTTGCAAACATAGCTGTTTCTATGTGCACCTAAGGACCTCTCTCGTGTAAGAATTCCTTTTTTGTTCTTACTCCCACAGTTGCTTAGAGTAATTTTAATACATGGAACTCATGTAAGTCATTTTGCGGAAGCCATTCACTGCTTCCTCTCCTCAAAGTAGTGCCACACTACATACTACACGCTACAAGTGCACCTGTACAGTATTTTTTCCCATGTGTAGAAAAAGTAGCTAGGAGGAAGGGGATGTGGAGATTGACAGCCCAATCCTATGCATGTCTACTCAGAAGTAAGTTCATCTTTAGGGGGGAAGCACATAAAAATATTTTATTTCTCCAATAAAAAATGGTTTAAAAATAAATAAATAAAAGATTAACAAGTTGTGAGTTCCTGCACCTTTCTTTTTACAAAAAAAGCACTGTTAATAATGAATTATTAGTTAATAATAATCAGGTTCCTGTGCTCTCAAGGCTGCTAGAGACCTTACAGATAATATGTGTGTGTAGACATTTGCTAGACTCCCCCCCCCCAAAAAAAAAAAAAAAATTGTGTTCAAGGATTGGTTCCCCAAAGCTTTACAGTCATTCCAAGGGTGCCCAGTAGGCTGGAGAACAAGATGTGCAGTTAGGAACTTCCAGGCCAGACAAAAGGCTGAGTTCACACATGATCTTTGCCTCAAGTCCTGCTGCCTGCCTGCCTCAGGTCCTCTCGATTGGGGAAATTTGAAACTAGGTTGTTTTATTTGGTTCAGGTTCCATTCCTCCTAATAAAAGCCTTAAACTCGGTTTGGTGTTAGTGGTCTCTTTCAATCCTGCATAACATTTAGAAGGAGTCAAGACTTTTGTGGTTGGAGTTGTTCTAAAGTAGGGAGTTCCTACAGGATTTTGGACCACGTTCAAGAGACTTAGCTCTTCCTAACATTTTGCCCTCATATACGTGGGGCCTTATCAAACAACTAGAAAACTCCAGTTGAGGAAAGAACATTTCAATGTTGAAGTTTTATGTTCACATGTTGGAAAAAAAAATGTGTTATTGTATGAACAAGATAAAAATGAACAAATATCCTTAATAGGGTATTCCAAAGAGGGGGAATTGATGGCAAAATTTGGAATTAGCCAATATGTTCCAACAAAGCAACACTATGTATGAAGCTAGTAAAACTTGTGGAAGGAGAATATAATTGTATGGTTAACAGCACAATCCTAACCATGTCTACTCAAAAGTAAGTCCTATTGTTCTTAGTGGAGCTTACTCCTAGGAAAGTGTGTATAGAATTGCTGCCTAACTTATGTAAAGGGGGTATTTGGCACCAAAGGAGTTAAATTCTCCTTCCTCTGCCCCTTCCAAATGACAGTTAATGACAGTTGTTAATAACAGTTACTGACAGTTATGCAAATACAGTGGACAGTATGAGATCTGATTGGCTGCACAGCTGGAGACCAGCATATAAAAGGACAGCATATAAGAGACCAGCATTTAAAAGGGCAGAGTTAATGAGAGGTCTCACTCTCTGCTGGCAAGTAGAGGGTGTTAATCAACCGGGCTGATGCTCTGCATGCTAGTGTGTTGTGGGTTAGTTCCACCAGACCCTCTCCCCTTCCCTCAGACTCTCAGTACCCTGAAGCCACTGAGACCCAGTGGCATAACCAATGATCATGTAGCCCAGTGCTGAACTTAAAATGATGCCCCAGAAGTGTCACACCCAGGCTTTTAAAAAAGTGAAAATGGGGGAAACCTGCAGCCTCCCCCCAGGATTCTCCCCATATTAACACTTTATTTGTTCCCTGCTGTGTCATAATGACACCTTATTGGCTCTTAGAACAATCAGCCTCATTGGTCTGTTTTGAGCTAAGAAAATTTTGCTAATTCCTGTTTACTCAGAAGTCAGTCCCACTTTGATCAGTGGGGCTTATGCACAGGAATAGAGCCTTATTGTGTGAATTTCAGAACACAGTTTTGACATCCAACAAATTACCCCAGTTTGGAGGTTTGCATCTCTTCAAGGAGAATATTCTCTTGGGTGAAAAGAATGAAGTTGCTACACCGCATACTAAGATACTGCACAGCATTTTTCCAGGCACAAGCAAATCTTTAAACCAAGCTTAAGGTTAAGCTGAAGGCTTAAAGTCTACTTATGCCAAGCCCCCTTGGTGGCTTGTCTCACAAGTGATTACACTACAAACATTTCACTGCAACAATCTGGAGATGTTTAAATGACTGTATAATTGCGGTAACTTATGCCAAGTTGACTTGATGGCTTCTCATGAGTGACATGGTGGGATAGGCAGTCTTGCCATGAGGTTAATGTAGATTTTCGCCAACATCCAAGTGTATGTTTGTTCCGTCATACCATCACTAAGTGCCGGAAGGATGTTCACCATGAGGTTTATGAGGTCTAGGATGATATCGGCCTGTGTTGTTGAATGCAGGGCTCTCAAGACAGCAAGCCTCAGTGTCCAAGGGTCCTCCATAAATTCACAGCCAAAATCTGTACTATCTTGGAGCAGTGGTTCCTCAACTGTAAAGGGAGCTGCGGAAACCAGCCAGGGGAGCAGTGGAATCCTTGCGAAAAAGCTGCTGCCCTATACAATATATATAGGATGGCAAGCCACTGTCGATGACCCAGTAGGTCAAGGGAGCCACCAGTCAAAAAAGTTTGGGAACCACTGTCTTACAGATAAAATAAAAATTATTATAGACTTTATATCACTATGGTAGAAGGGATCTGAAATTATTATAGACTTTATATCACTATGGTAGAGAGATCTGAAGGCCTTAGGAGTGGACCTCAACAGGTGGGAAACCCTGGCCTCTGAGCAGCCCGCTTGGAGGCAGGCTGTACAGCATGGCTTTTCCCAGTTTGAAGAGACACTTGGCCAACAGTCTGAGGCTAAGAGGCAAAGAAGGAAGGCCCATAGCCAGGGAGACAGACCAGGGACAGACTGCACTTGCTCCCAGTGTGGAAGGGATTGTCACTCCTGAATTGGCCTTTTCAGCCACACTAGACGCTGTTCCAGAACCACCATTCAGAGCACAATACTATATTCTTTCGAGACTGAAGGTTGCCTACAGGTAGAAGGGAAAGCAACCCAAATATGCGCTTAAGAAGTGCATGTGAGTCAATGGACCAAATGGATCTAAGCACGTTTTAATATATGAAATACTCATGTGGGCCATGTGGTCAAGGCAGGTTTTGGACACAAGCATACTGTAGACCTGCTCTTCATGACTGCTGCCGAGTGCTGGAATGTTCAGCAAGATGTCTAGCAGGCCGATGATGGCATCGGCTTGCGTCGCTGAATGTACGGCTCTCAAGAGAGGAAGCCTCCGTGTCCAAGGGTCCTGCAAAAAAGAGAGGGTTCCTTGAAAACATCTTTAAAACTCTGCCATTTTTCACTCCTCCCTATTTGCAGACTCCTCCCTACTTGCAAGAGAGCAACTACAGCTCTATGAACTACAGACTACAGCTGCAAGGTGCCGCTCCCAGAGTCTTTCTCACAATGGGAAGAGACAGAATGAAACAGTATAAGGCAGTTTCATTCTCTCTTCCCATAGCATAACATACCGTGCCATGGGCCATGTGGTCAAGGCAGGTTTTGGACACAAGCATACTGTAGACCTGCTCTTCATGACTGCTGCCGAGTGCTGGAATGTTCAGCAAGATGTCTAGCAGGCCGATGATGACATCGTCCTGCGTCGCTGAACGTACGACGCAGGAGAGCAATCCTCCATGTCCAAGGGTCCTGCAAAAAAGAGGGAGTTCCTTGAAAACATCTTTAAAACTCTGCCATTTTTCACTCCTCCCTATTTGCAGACTCCTCCCTATTTGCAAGAGAGCAACTACAGCTCTATAAACTACAGACTACAGCTGCAAGGTGCCGCTCCCAGATTCTTTCTCACAATGGGAAACAGAATAAGACAGGACGTACGACTCGCAGGAGAGCAATCCTCCGTGTCCAAGGGTCCTGCAAAAAAAGAGGGGGTTCCGTGAAAACATCTTTAAAACTCTGCCATTTTTCACTCCTCCCTATTTGCAGACTCCTCCCTACTTGCAAGAGAGCAACTACAGCTCTATGAACTACAGACTACAGCTGCAAGGTGCCGCTCCCAGAGTCTTTCTCACAATGGGAAGAGACAGGATGAAACAGTATAAGGCAGTTTCATTCTCCCTTTCCATAGCATAACATACCATCAATCTTTCTAGCTTAGAGAAAGATGTTTTCCAAGCAAGTCTTAGGGATCCACAACCCAAGTCAATACAATACACCATACCTGAAAGGCTGCTTTAAGAGGAAGTCTACCACCTCTTCCACGTTACAGAGGGCTAGTACAGGCAAGAGGAGCAAGAGGGTGGACCTCCCTCATTGGCTTTTGCTCTGCTGAAGGCAAAGCCTGTCGAGAACTTCCTCCATCTGTTAAATAAGAAGTGGAGTTACCGCGTGACTGACAAAGTACTTGGAAGCAGGGCGAGCTCAAAGGTTTTTACCAGCCTATGCAGAGTGGGCTCAGGGGCACCACAGATCTCCACGTTTTGTCACAAACAATTCTGGGGCAGACTCGGATTTACATCCTTCAAGGATTTACATGCTTTAAGGATCTGGCTCCAGACCAAGATCTTGTGCAGGATCTTTGCAGCTCCTTACCTCAACTGTCTCCCTAAGGAACTGCAAGATCAGCTCCCTCAGCAACTGGTAAGCATCCAGGCTGTTGAAACTGCCTACATCTGCCAGGAACTGGATGCCTTGGAGCAGTTGCTGTTTGGGCAGGAATGCTCCAAAGACCTGAAACAACAACAAAAGAAATTGTATTCTACTTCCCCTCCCCATTAAGATGGGCAGCTAGAGGGTCTGTAAGCCAAGGAAGAGCCAGGGACAAAGGAAGGAATGCTCCCTCTGGTGATGTGAAAGAACTGGACTGCTTTCTATATAACACGGCCATCTTTTCCCCTCCAAGAGTATCTTAAGAATACAATTGCTGGATCACATCAAACACCCACCTACTCAATCCCATCACTTTTAATTTGCAACAGGAGACTGGAGGAGACAAGCCTGGTCCAACTGCATCACTGTTCTCACCAGGGGCAGAGGTGGCACATCTGATTTAAAAAGCAGGTGCTATATACCTCAGCCAGCCTCCTCAGCCATCACTATGTTTGGAAACAAGGAATTGGAGAGAAAAACGTTGGTGGAACTAAGGAGGACTGAGGACAAGCTCCAGTGGGTTCAGGAAGTTGACTGGTATGATACTAATGTACCGTGGCCTGGTTGTAGCAGTTGTTTTCAAAGAGTGCAGGACTTTCTCCATCAGCAATCACTGACAGGGCTCTCTCTCTTACAAAGCTGCTGCTGTCGGTGGAGTTGAGCATTTCTACAATGTAAACAAATAGGGATTAATTCATCTGTCGATGGCCTGATGTCCTTTCATGACAACTCTTGAACAGCCTGGTGCGGATCAGAATCCTGCCATGATGTTGACTTGTTTTGACCCTCTGCTGGGTGGGGGAAGTAGTGTCAACAATCAACAAAACCTTTATTAGGCATAAGCATTTGATGGTTGAAGACTCTACACAGAAACCATAGAGAGAATATAAACCTAAGTAGTACACAAATGTATGTATAAGTGCGCACCTACACACAGATATGAACATACATTACATTTTACATACAAACATGAATTATTTAAAAGACAGAAAACAATCAGTTACTCTGCAGATATTGCCAAGATGTAATCTACTTAGTGATTGCTTGGTACAGAAAGCTTGGCTCGATTCAGATTACTCAAATTTAGGAACTGTGCAACTGAGGGTTGTATGCTCTACATCACCTGCTAGAAGGAATTGAATTATAGCGTTCTCAGAATGCTGTTTTAGCATGGAGCAAGGGAGAGAGAAATTGCTGTCTTAGCGCTTGATATCTGGGACAGTGCAACATAATGTGTGTGGATGATTTTACTTTGCCTAAATTGCAGCTACATAAACGATCTTCCCAGGAAGCGTTTCTAAATCTACCATGTAAGTCATTAGAGGGGGTCACATTACAACGTGCCAAGGTAAAGGCCCTTCTCTCCAGGGGGTGCATTAGGAGGAACAGATATTTTGGCTGTTGACCACTTGTAATTTTAAGTTGAAAATTCAAAGGGGAACATTTTTTCCGTGCTGCGCCTAGAATCTCTTGCCTTTCTATATCATATAGTCTGGTTTTCACAAGCCTGGTGATAATCTCAGGAGAGGGGGCTCCTTGTAGATCTGCCTCAAGGCCCATCTGTTGAGTTTTTTTAATAAAATAGTACTAGGCAAGGAGTTAACGTTGAATCAGTCAACAGCCCCTTTAGCAGCAAGTCGTGATCAGCCCTGAAAAAGACTTTGGCCCAGTATTTTAAAAAACTGGACCATGCATGTAACTCCAGTCTATGTTGACCTGATTCCAGGCAGAGTGCTGTGTAGGGAACGCAATGTGGTAAGCCGAGAATTTTGTAAAGAAATTTAGATTGAACCCTTTCAATTGTGTTATTTAATGCCGGCATCCATAACTAGCCCAGTTATGTCAATTCTGGCTGGCAGTGGCTCTCCAAGGCCTGCCCCTTTCTCAGCTCAGTTAAGCAAGCCAATTTTAAGTGGCTTTAAAAAAGTGTTCTTTAAAAAAGAACGTTGCGACATGTGCATGTTGGGTATTATGTTGTTGCTCATTATTAAACCTTTTGGGCGTGTTGGCTAAGGCAGGAAGACGACCATCCTTAAACTGAATAGGGATCACCTGGGTTAGTAACTCTCCATCTGGACACCAGTATCCCATCAACGTGTTATGAAATAATTCCCCCTTCTATTTTGAAAATGGAACTGGTCATTTTCCAGGATGAATGTCTCCGATGTGAGCTTTGAGCCACAACATTTCTCTACTGGTGAAACTGCATGATACCCAGAAGTATCTCTGGTGGTGACAATGAAGGGAAGATGGGAACCTCTTTGTCCTTACCGCCTCTCCAGTGACATCTGACTTCCTCCTTGCCAGCTCTTGAAAGACTGGTCTCAGACAAGCAGAGCGAAAGAGCACCTGCCAGTGCTCTTCACTGTGAATTAACAGAGAGAGGAGAATGCCAGATCCCTTAAATCAGACAAAGCCAACTTTATCCTACTCCACCTAGGTTTTCTGGGGCCATAAAAGTGTTTTGCCTCTTCTGCATCGGGACAGACTTCATAACTAATTTGGTCCCATCTAGCAGGATGAGATTCACAGACATAGAGCATAGGCTATCAGCATGACATACATTGACACATTTAGCTACAAATCAGTTATGAGAGCAGGAGTCAGAGCAAGGTGCAGCTGTCAAAGTGTAAGAATATATGTATTTCATACAACTCAGCATGTTTCTTTTCTTTAAGTGAAACTTAGGCCAAATGCTTAGCCATAGCTTCATTAAATATTGGGGGTGGTCTCAGGAAATATCAGGATCTGTTGCCTAGAGCAAGGGTTCCCAAATGGGTATTGCAACGGCCTGGGCGTTGCGACAAGTCCCAAGGGGTGTCACGGGAGGCACACTGGGCGAGCTGTTTGGCAGCGCAATTGTGATGTGACAAACTTTGGAGCAGAGGCTCTGCTCTGCATGCTGTGTGTCACCAGGTTTTGGGGGCCCTCCCAGCCACCCTTTACACTGATTTTAGGGTCCTCTATGTTTGCAGAACCCAGAAGTGTTGATGATGTCATGACATTGTACAGTGTTGTGTCATCGGCACTCAGTTCCGGGTTCAGTCACCAGCAGCAGCAGCAGTAGAGCACCACAGACCCGGTACGTTTGGGAGGCACTGGCCTGAAGATTTGACCATTCTGGGAGCCTCCATTTGACCATTCTGGTCTTACCCCATGTCCAGTTTCCATCTGCACAGCCCAGCAGGTACAGCATAGAGGAATGAGTGATAAATCTACTGGAAAACACACCCTGAGTTCCTTCCCCACTGGGGAGAAAGATGTTTTCCAAGCAAGTCTTAGGGATGTAGTCAAGACCCGCAAGCCATCTGTCCATTGGATGGAGAGTTGCAATGGGACAGGGATGAAACGAGAAGGGGGTTCCCCAGGGCGGGAAGCTTTTGTCACATCAGATTTGGAAAAAGCCTTTAAGGGCCTGAGTCAACCGCTTTAAAAAAGAACGTTGCAACATGTTGCAACGTTTTAATATATGAAATATATGAAATATTCACGTGGGCCATGTGCTCAAGGCAGGTTTTTGACACAATCAAAGCGTATACCTGCTCGTCATCCCTGCTGCTGAGTGCTGGAAGTATGTTCAGCATGATGTCCCGCAGGCCTATGATGACATTGGCCTGCGTCGCTGAACGTAGGGCTCTCAAGAGAGCAAACCTCAGTGTCCAAGGGTCCTGCATAAAAGAGGGAGTTCCTTGAAAACATCTTTACCATTTTTCACTTCCCACAGACTCCTCCCTATTTGCAAGAGAGCAACTACAGCTCTATGACCTACAGACTACAGCTTCAGGGTGCCGTTCCCAGAGTCTTTCCCACAATGGGAAGAGACAGAATGAAACTGCCTTATTATTTAACTTATTTATTTAAAGGATTTATACCCCACCTTTCCTCTGCCAGAGCAAATGCCCAAGGTGGCTTTCAATTTGCCTTTTTCCCAGCTCAGCTAACCAAGACCATTTTAAGTGGAGATGCTGGGAACTGACCAGGGGCATTGTGCATGCATAGCTAAGTTATGGTTAGTTAAGGGTAGTAAACATTTAGCGGTACCACCATCTACTCCCCCTTCTCCCTGGGGGAAAAAATTATTCATTCATTTATTCACAATTTTATACCACCCTTCCTCCAAGGAGCTCAGGGTGGTGTGCACATGGTTCCTTCTTTTGGTCCTCACAACAACCCTGTGAGGTAGGTGAGGTTCCTTCTTTTGGTCCTCACAACAACCCTGTGAGGTAGGTGAGGCTAGCAGATAGTAATAATCATACAAAATGAATCATAATAATGGCCAGAAACTAAATGCAGTGAATATCTATTTTCCTGCCCCATTTTTTACCTCAGCCTTGTTAACAGGATAATGGCTCCTGTCTCCTTCTTCCCCTCAGCACCTGACAGAATTATTATTATTATTATTATTATTATTATTATTATTATTATTATTATTATACAGAAATTTATATACCGCCTTTCTTGGTCGTCAGATTTCTCCTCAGATTTTATTCAAGGCTGTTTACATAGGCAGGCTATTTAAATCCCCGTAGGGATTTTTACAATTGGAAGAAGGTTCTGTCTTTCAAGAACCACAACATTCAGATGTTTCTTTCTGATCTGGTTTCACATTCTGGCCTCAATCCTCCCACGCTCATATTTTGAGATGCTGAAAAAGAATAATCTTCTAGACATTGGAGAGGTAAAACGTATTTAGACTGCACCTTTGAGAAACTCACCGAAAAATAGTATCAGGATCACAAAGCCCTGTAGCAAAAGCGTAAGCACCTCTGTCCAAGGTCTACGATGATTTACTGAGAAGAGACAAACACATTCACAAGGAAATTACTGGAGCTCAGTCATCCTACCTGAAAGGTGTGTATTCCTGCAAGAGACAAACATTAGTAGGGCCCAGCCTCTCATTTTAGTCCCCAGACCACAATCATTGCCAAAACAGTCAAGCTTCTGTGAAAACCTGAATGTTGGAGCCTCTTCACAAAAACATCTGGGTGTCTGGGAACTAGCGGACTTATGTTGGCTCCCACACTCTTCGCCTAGCTATGAGCCAGGGATCACTTCACTAGCAGATGCATATTAAATAAAACAAACAAACAGATACCCTGCCAACGTACCTTGGTATGGAACCATGTTACATGAGACTCTTGGTGCACAGCTGCTTTGTGTTGGAGAGCAACCATCTCTTTCTCGCGATATTGAAGGGTCTCATTTTATTACTATTAATTAATAAGGACATGGTTCCTGTCCTTCTTGTGTCCTCACAACAACCCTGTGAAGTAAGCGAGGCTAACAGATAGTAATAATGCTACAAAATGAATCATAATAATACTAATGGCCAGAGGCTAAATGCAGTGGATATCCTACCCCATTTATTTTTTTTGCCCCTGCCTTGTTAACACAATGATGGCTCCTGTCTCCACTTTTCCCCTCACAGAGGCAGAGCAGGAAGGTGACTCAAACTTTCAGTCCATCAGGTATCAGGACTGCCATTTTGGGGGACTCCCACTAGTTTGCATTCTTTCCAGCCAAGAACTTAGGGGGCAGTGAGGTCATCTCTGGCATAGTGGCTTTTTCCACCTCTCCATTGTTATCCTGTCTATGCCCAGAAGTTTCCTGAGCAGCTGAAATTCTCCTGCCAAAACTATTTTAGTGAAAAGCTGAAGCCTCCAGAGTATGAGGTCCACCAGTGCCTCATGGTGGTTAGGCACCATTTTGAACATGGTTGAGGAGGCAAGTGGAAAAGCTACCTCTCCTCAGTCATAGTTCGGGGGCTGTCACTCTGCTCCTGCTTCATCGGCTTCCCTGATGGGTGTCATTAATACCCTATAAGGGATTTCCAAGAGGCGTATCCATTTTCCAGCCTCTTTTTTACCTCAGGAGCAACATGGCAACTCCTGTCTCCTTTTCTCCCTCAGTACCTCACAAACTTTCCCAGTCCACCAGGTGATTCTCACTAGCCCTCAAAATTGCACCTCATGTTACAGTCACTGCCAAGATGGCGCTCGCTTTCTTTCCCCAGAGACAACGGACAAAACCTTTGTGTGGAGGAAAGTTTCAGAGTTCAGGCATCTCCCTCAGTAGCAGGAGACATTTTCCCGCCAAAACTGTTCTAGAGACCGGAGTCACACAAGCAGCCGTTTTCTACTTTTTTTACCTCACGGCACATTAACAAGGCACTAAAATGGCCAAGGCACAATGTCAGGTTTTTGACCATTGACAAGGCACACCATGCTGCCAGTGGGGAGGCTCACATCCCCTATTGGCCCCCTACTAATAAATGAACTTCCCCCAAATTCCTGTGGCACACCTGTGGACTACTTGGGGGGGCTCACGTCCCCCATTGGCCCTACTAATAAATGACCTTCCCCCAAATTCCTGTGGCACACCTGTGGCCTACTTGGGGGCTTACGTCTCCCATTTGTCCTACTAATAAATGACCTTCCCCAAGTTCCAGTGTCACCTCCAGCTCTCCTCAGGCACCATGAATGCTATTCCACCCAGTATAAGAAATAGATTTGACACCCCTGGGTTAGAGTGACAGCGTAGACCCAGGACGTCCTGGGTCAACCCTCTGTTTGACTATTACTATTTGAATGTTTCACTCTCCACCTTTAATCAGAGTTCTTGTCTAACCAAGAACTGTTTAACCCTGTCAACCAAGTTTATTTGTTTAACTAAGTTGTTAAAATTGTTGGAAAAATTGTTACTAAGACCTATGACCTGAACGAGAACTTGTGTTGCCAAGTCTATGCCAGGTGAAGGTGTATGGATCCTTTAAAAGACTATTGAGCAGAGGGGCCATGAGGGCTTTAGGGTTCAAGAACCAAGAACTCGGAGCACCCCAAACTCCCCTTTGTTTACGACACTTCCCTAATAATTTCATATATTTATGCATTTATATACATTCATCCCCTGATTTTATGCAGCATTTTATGCAGCAACCTCTGATTTTATGCAGCATTATGCAGATTTTATGCAGCATATGGTTGACCCAGGCAATATAGTGAGAAGACCTCTCTATTTCAGCAAATGTTTTCTGTCCAAGTTTTCTGACTGTTTGAGGCTGTTCTGTGGTTCTGCTCTGCATTTTCCAAGCTTTCACAGCAGCCTTGGTCAGTGCTTAAGATGTCATCTAACACCATCTGACTCCTCCACATTCCACACTCTCTCACAGTGTGCCTTCACGAGGCCCGTCAGCAGATTGCCTATCTCCATCCAAAGTCTCCCATCCAGAAGAAGAAGAATCTTTTATTACAGTCACTGACCAGTACATCTCCCATCCAGAGTTGAGGTTCAGAAGGGAGGCTCCTCATGTGTATTCATATACCACACCTCCTGCAAAAATAGAAGCCATCTGTGCATACCTGGGAGCTTCTTACTCTTCACCAGGGACAGATGGACTAGTCTTCTCATTGTTCCTTCATTCTCCTTTGTTCCTTCATTCTCAGATTGTTCCCACAAAATCCCAAAGCTGGTGCACCCTGGATGAACAAGAGCCATCAAAAGTTCAGGAGCTGAATTCAAGTAGTGGTCATCTTTCAAAAACCATTAAGAGCCTTAAAATGGTGGCAGATCCCAGAAATATGTTCAGCTGGAAGCTCTTTCCTTTTACATTTGTCTTGCTGCTCCATCTGTGTGTCCATGCAACTCATGGGTTTACCAGAGACACTCTTTATGGGTGGGACCCCTGCCGAAGCATGTCTGGCTGATAGTCGGGGCAATTGAGTCTAATGTGAAAACAATATCCACAGGAATGAAATCTTGCTATGTAGTGCCAAAAGGAAGCCAACATGCTGCTGGCAAAATGCTTCCTACCTCCATCAGCATCATGAAGTCCTGTAGTGGGGCATTCTTTCACTTTCTTTGGGACGGGCAGTGCCAGGACAGTGCCAGGACCTGGTAAGTGGTTAGGCTTAGCGAAGGGCTTTCTAGCACAAGTGCTTAAGATATGAGAGAAGGTTTTGATCCAGTGAGAGCAAGGATTTCCTCCAGCAAGAAGTGGACATGACGCAATAGCGAATTGAAGGGCTACTGAGAGAAAGAAGGGAGGTGAAACTGTTGGTGGCTGAGAAAAGAGCAGAGAGGACACTCCAGCACTCAAGGAGGGAGAGAGGAGTTTGGACCACCATCCAGTGCTCAGGTGGAGAGAATAGTTGAGTGTGTTGCTGAGAAAGAAGCCCTGAGTCATTCCCCAGCATCCAGGAGAGAGAGGGCTGGACTGGAAAAGACTTTTCAAAATGGAAAGGAATTCTGATCCGTTTATTTTTTCTGATTCTGATTTTTGCTGCTGTTCTCCAAAATAGTTGTAAGGATCTGGGCTTGCCACAGTCACAATGGCTTCTGTATTTATGTGGTCCAGCCAGCAGAACAGTTGCTCAGTTACTTGCAAAGTACAACAAAGACTGCGTACGTTTCCCAGTTAAAAATACATTTGTACTAGAGATGGGATGTTATGGAGGAAGTCTTGCACAAGAAATCAAGAGGGCCGTGTAAGAAGAAAGGTGATTCTTGGTTACGTTTGCAGCAGAAATTCAGAAGATTTGGCGTCTTTGGTTGAAGTTTGCAGGGGAACAGTACGCTGACTTGATGCAACATGAACTTTTATTCCATCAGCATGTCCAGATCTGCGAGTGCTTGTACAGGACCAGAATCCTCAGACCTTAAAAGAAGTTGCATTGCTTGCTGATAAAATGATTGCCAGTAGAGCCAGAGGTGTGGCTGCTCCAAGCCAGAGTTTTACAGGAGAAAGACCAAAACATGGAGGGGATGGCCATTTTCATCTAACCACAGCAAAGAAAGTCATGGCCAGGACAATGCAAGTCCCCAGTTGCTGTTCATGGAAATTTTGGAGAGGGGCAGCTGTGGTGTGTTGCCTCCCCAGATGCAAATAGCCTTGGTGTGTGACCACAACTGAACACTGTTGCCAGCGAGACTCATTCAGCCTCTTCCACCCCGGTCCCAAGCAGAAAACAGGCATCTTGGCAGTGTCTGTCAGTTTCTTGCCACCTTTGGAACTGAGCTTAAGTGCCTCCAATATATTTGTGCTTTCCAACACAATTGTGTGGACTCTCAAGTGAAACAGGGTAGAACATCCTGGGACTCTCTTTGGGTTAATTGTAAACAGTTTTATGTATGTACAGAAAGGAACCTGGTTCTTTTCTGCCCTCTCCTGGCTGGATGTGGACAGTACCTTCTGCCCAATGAAGGTGAAAAGCTGGAGGTGTGAAGGGGCCTGAATGTGGCAGACAGTAAAACTTTCACTCATAAGCAAGTGCCCCTCTCCCCCTGGCATGACTAACACTGGATCAGGGCACAGATGAATATATTGACAAGTTTTGAAAAATATAATAAATTTTTGAAGGAAGTTGTTGCTAATTCTGTTTTCAGTAAAGGGGAGACTCCCATATGGCTGCTAAAGGAGAATCTTGCTAATCTTGGTTATTTCTTTAGCCAAGTAAACATGAAGAAGTGCTCGGCTTGGGCTGGCTTCTGCAATGGGAGGATTTCTGGAAGCCAAGTTTAGTGCGGCATCTGGCCAGATCTCAAGCCTACATTGTGTGGGAGTAAGGTACATTTAAGGCTCTTTTTTAGTGGACTCCATTGTAGACCTGCTCTTTGATTTTCATGGTGATGGAAGAATATGCTTTTGATCATACGATGATCAGGCAGGAAGACGCATTCTGTCCTCTGATGTAGCTATGGACCTATCTGGAGAGCAAGAGAGAGCTTTTCAGGACGCCTGCCTTTCCTTAAAGGTAGACACTTCCTTCAAACTTGTTGGCCCTTACTGGCACTGGTATAACTGGGGGGGGCAATGCCCTGGGGCACCGCCTGGGGGGGTGCCACTGCAACCTCCTCCTCTTGCTACCTGTTTTTTTTCATTATTAAAAAGGCCTTTACAAGGTCTTCTGAGGGCTGTGGAGGTCACCTGTGGCTGCCACAGTCCCTAGAAGACCTTCTGAGGGCCTAAAAAGACACTTCCTGTTTTTAGACACCTGTTTGGAAGTGACATTTTTAGCCCCCGAGGCCACCTGGGGATCAGGGAGGCCGTGGACAGATGCAACTATTTACACCCTCTCTTTTGAGCCATAGATCTTCTAAGGTTGCTCACAATTAATTGAAATATTTTAAAAATGCACATAAATGCATGATGCCAGCAGCCCTCACATCCACTCCAGTTTGTACTGCCTGGCAGGAAAACCCTGCAGTTCTCTGGACAGAAGATGCTTTCCTCTAGGTCTGCAGTCCCAGGGCAACAGTCATACATTGCCTCCCCAGAATGTGCTTCTACAAGTTAATGTAACCAAAGGAGGCAACTGTAAATCAGGCCTGTGTCTTTTTCGTACCTTATTTTAAAATATTTTTATCCCACTCCCCCCCCCCCAACCAGGCAACAGAAGAGATCACACAAGACATTAACAAACTCACTTTTATTAGGGTATATACTATATACATACACAGTTATTCCCTTTCCCTCAGGGTCTCCCTTCACTTTATTTTGTAGCACCCAGTGTCATCAGCTTAAGGAAAAAAGGTGGGCAAGGTTCTTCTTTTAGGTTAAAAGGTCAAGCTGTTATCTAACCCAAAACTCTATCCATGACTACAGCTAGGCAATATTGTGTATGGACTAGCAGTGATTTGCCTTCTCCAGCATTCAGAGTCAAACTGTCAGTGTCAACACACCGCATTGATGCCAATAAGGGAGAAAGGAGCCAAGGCCCAAGTGAAAAGGGTCACAGGTGGTTTCTGTGTTAAGCTGCTATCTTCCAGACCATCAGAGTCTCCATTCAAGCCTCCTGAGGGTATGTGCAGAACTACCCTGATCATAAAAGATATGGGGCCAGACAGGCGTCCTGCCCACTGAACCTGGGTCATAAGGGAAGCTGCAGCCTTCCACAACAGATGCACACTGCTGGAGGGGAAGCATCGGTGCTAAGCCTCAGCAACAATCAGGTCCCTGGTGACTTGGAAGGCAGCAACGAGGGCCCCAAGCTGAATCTTCTCGCTTGTCCCTGCAGCCAGACGATGCCTAAAGAGACAGAAAGGAGGATGAGTTTTTTAAACTGAAAATTTCAGGCAGGCACAGAAAAGCACAGCACAATCCTAAAGCAGCTTTGGGGTGGGAGAGAGATTTGGCAAGGACCAGCTGGTAACAGCAGCTTATTGAGAGCTCTGCAGGGCACAGCATGGCAGCATTCTCTCTTTGCTGAATGCTGAGGCAAATCTCAGCTGCCATCACAAGCTGAACCACAAGCTTCTAGTCCTCACTTTCTCCGGGCCTATACTGAGAACTAAATTTAGTACCCACCCTACCTCCCAGGGGCTATAACGTAATTTGCCTGTTCACCCACAGTAGCAATGGTTTGCTAGGAAGCAAACGTTTACAGACCTCTGGTTGGGAAGAACACGCAATGGGCTTGGTCAGAGGTTCAGCCTTGCTCTTGCTTCATTCTTCCAAATGTCACATACATTTTACAGTTAGACTGCACTGGTTAAAAAAATCTCCATCTCTGATTTACTTTGCACAGTGGTGAGGAAGGGAGAAGATTCCTCCCCAGGAGCTGGTGAATTCTGAGTGTGGGAAGAGCCCACAAAATGTGTGCCAAGCCCCACAGCAGGCAGTCCTTTGACACAGCAAAATCATAGAGCACTGAGAAGCTCTCAAGCAGCACCATCCCCACTTCCCCCCAAAACACTCACTCAACATCTGCCATCTTGATCAGAAGCTGGATTCGCACAGATGGTGGGAAGTCAACTATTGGTCAAAGAGAGAGAGAGAGAAGCCTCAGCAGTGTTTTACAAAGAGAAGAGTCTGGACTGTATCACTTGCCACAACACATTCATTTTCAGTAGTGGATGGAAGGTATCATTGAGGACAGTACATTTCTTTGATATTCATGGTACTGAACAACTTCTGCCCCAGTAATTCTTCTTGGAAATGTACCTGTTATTCCAATGATTGAACATCAAACACACACTCAAGAAAAATCACACTCTTCTGCAGTAGAAGAGACCAGATTATTCTATCCCCATTCCTTAGCAAGATGGTCTTGGTATTAAACTATCTTTAGATCTAGCCAAGCAAAATGGGCCATCATTTCCCTTGAGAAATGGCCTTCTAATTAGCCACTTTCTCCTCAACTCCAGCTCCCCCTCAGACACCTCTCCAGAAGACAGACATGCTCCCCCTGCCCTCTGCAATTTCAGATATAGATCTACAGCAAGGGTGCAGAATGGGAGACGACGGGACTACCAGTGTTCAGTAGCCAAGTTTTTCTCCATCCCATCTGCCAAAAACCACCTCCTCCGATTAAACGGTGAATCGTGACCTGAGAGAGAGCACAGGGATAGCCTGGCTGTAAACGTGCAGGGACCTCACCTCTGTGAACGAAAAAGTGAATCTCCGTCAGGATGTCCTGCAGAGCCAAACCCTTTACGGACTTCAGTTCCATGATATCTGAGCAGAATGTCAAGGTAAGACATGTTCCATGGCTCTCCCATCAGTAAAGACAGCTGCCTGTTAAATTATTATTATTATGAATATTTATATGCTTTTCTTGAGTAGAAAACTGGAGGGCCCCGAATCTCCTTCCATCTTTTCAATGGAAACAGGCAATTGCTGAAAGCAAGGAGGGAGGGCTAGCAATTTTTTCCTTTGCTTTGCACCTCTAACCATCTAAGTTTTGATTGTGATAGGGACCATCTGTAGGAGGGCCAAGAGATACTAAGACACAGGCACCCCAGACGGCAGGAAATTGCTTGCTTCACTCTCCAAGCACCACCCAAAGCAGGGGGACAGAATGCGGTCAGATGGGGGATACTGATTGGGATGGTCTAAAACAGCGGTATCAAACTCATTTCATACAGAGGGCCAAACAGCAATCATGATGCCTGCTGAGGGCCGAAAGTGATGTCATTAGGCAGAAAGTTATGTCATTAAACAGTTCATGACCAAAAATAAGCACTTTTTCTCACTTGGGAACACATTAGGTGCAAATGACAGAAGAAAACAATATACATATCTTGATCATGTTCAAGATATGGGAGAGCTCAATTTTCAAGTGGGCCCTTTCAGCAGTAACACTTCAGTATGGCTCAGTAGCTGAGAGCCTGAGGGTCGGATAAAAAGCTTCAGTGGGCCGCATCCTGCCCCCGGGTCTTATGTTTGACACCCCTGGTCTGAAAGGTTTCAAGGAACCGAACCTGACTCTGCCAGTGCTACTCTGCCCCTCCATGGGGAGTCTCAGACTTTCCCCGTGATCTACTTGCTCAAGAGCCAAAGGTGCTGTGGCTATCCCACCCCTCACTAAATTAGCAACCAGATTAGGTAGCACAAGTATGGAAGCCTATGTCAGAACCACATCAACCATTTTGTGCCCACCACTCCCATGTTATCCTCATGAGGGTTTTGGAGAGTAAAACCAATGATACTATGATATGCGGTGGTGAAGTCTTGGTTCAGCATCCAATCAAGGATGTTGGCAATGTCTGACTTGAGCGGCTGTCCAGTGCAGGTGTAGACCGTCTCCTCGGTCACCTTTCCAAAGGCCATGTTGGTGCTCTGACAGAAGAAGAGAACAAAAACAAGACAGTCATTTAGCTTAAGGCACAAATCACAAACCAAAGCTCCTTTGGCTGGGGAGGGGGGAGGGAGACACCAAGGAAAGTTTATTTGGCCCCTTAGGTCCATCAACAGGTTAACCTTGGGATGCTCATATAAAGGAGCCAATCACCCCAGCAACAATACCAGTGCTTGCCTGAGGCTTGCAATATGGCTCCAAGCTTGGTCCAGCAGTGCTACTGCAAGTGTGGCCCAACTAAGAGACTGCAGGTGAAGAAATCAGCTCAGCTAGGGTTCGGCTGCATGATATAGGACAGCATTTCTTAGTATTTGTCCCCTACCACACCTGCATGGTCCACCACTGGAGTACCACCAGACATAACTGGCGATGATATCAATACCAGTTCCTTCTGGATTGGGAGGCCAGGCGCAATGCAACAAACACTAGTAAGAGGCTCAGGGTGGATGGGAGGGTTTTTATGAGCTCTGCCCACTACCGAGCCTCCTACCACTGCTTGGCATGTTACACTGCTGGTCTCACTTCCAGGTGTGGGGCCTAAGGGGTCCCCATGTGTACCACTGGACACCACCTCGAGTACCACTGGTTGAGAAATGCTGAGGTAGGACATTTGATGTGTTTAAAAGCAAAGTAACAAAAAAGTCACACTCACACCAATAAGCAGGGTTCGTTTACACTGGCAGGGAACCCCATTGCAACTACCACACCCAGTGACTTCTCTCCCACCCACATACCTAATGTGCAGTGAGAGACTGCTATTTTGCCCAGTCACACAGATGAGGTCAGATTGAACCAAGTTCTCCAACACTTGGATGACTGGAAGCACTACTGAATTCAAGGAAATTCACTACTGAATTTAAGGAAACAGACAGAGTGCAGATGGGAGTTAATCAATATTCATAGGTTTACAGCAGGGGTGTCCAAACTATGGCACGTGAGCCACACTCGGCTCTTCGACATATAATGTGTGGCTCACAGAAATATGTTGGCCAAGCTCCTTTTTGCATCAGAATTAATCTGAAAAGGTAAATTATCACCATATCACACCAGTGGCTGAACAAGTGCTGCTCCAGACACCCTTCCAGGGCAGAAAGGGGAAGCTGCAAACAGGCTGGCATACCTGCAAGATGTTCAGAGCCCTGCGCATATCTCCATTAGACAAAGTCACCAGTGCCTTCATCCCATCATCACTTATGTCAACTCTGAAAAAACAAAGGATGCTGTAAACAAACAGCCAGGTTGACTCTCAGTGCCACTCTGCAGAAACCATCAAAGATGGAACAAAGGAGTGAATCTGAGTAATGTCCTGGCCCCCTTGGCTCCCTTCCCAAGGTTCCAGCAGCTCTGACCTACATCATGCAAGACAATGTGTCATCTCCTGGGATGGGGTTCGACTAGATCAGAGGTCTTCAACTTGTCAAGAGCTGGGACCCACCTCAAACCCCAGTGTGCAACATGGGACCCACTTCCAAGAGCCCAACAGGCTAGAAGAGAGGGTGAGTGGTCAGGAGGCCTCTTTTCTGATCTGGTGCAGCAAATCACACTACTAGTGTGTCATTTTTCCCCTTCATTCCTTCCAAGCCAATTTGGAGGTGCTCTCAGTTTTGGAGGGCGGAAGGAGAGAAAGTGAAAGCAAGGCAGAGAATCCTGAGAGCAGCTGGGAGACAGTAGATCAACTATAATAATAAAATAATAATAAAAACTTTATTTATATCCCGCCCTTCTCCCCAAAGGGACCTATAGACTTGGCAAAAGCAACCCTTCCAAAGCAACAATCTCTAGGATTTACCTCAAGAACATTTTATTTCTCACACTTTTATCCAAGAAGCTCAGGATGGTGTACCTCTTTTGGTCCTCACAACAACCCTGTGAGGTAGAAGATAGTGCCTGGCCTAAGGTCACCCAGGAAGCTTCCTGGCTGAGTGAGGATTTGAACTTGGATCCTCCAGGTCCAAGTCCAGCTCCCAAACCACTATACCATTAAGAAGAGCTCTGCTGAATCAGGCCAAAGATCCTTCTAGTCCAGCTTCCTGTACCTAACAGTGGCCCACTAGGTGCTTCCGGGAGCACATAAGACAGACAGACACTTGTAATCTGTTGTCACTCCCTTGCACCTGACATTCTGAGGTAGCCTACTTCAAAAACCAGGAGGCAGCATATACCCATCATGGCTTGTAACCCGTGATGGACTTTTCTCCCAGAAATCTGTCCAATCTCCTTGAAAGGCCTCTAGCCGTTCAGGTGCAATCACCACATCCTGTGGCAAGGAATTCCATAGATTAGTTACATGGTGGGAAAAGAAATATTTATTTTGTCTGTTCTAACTCTCCCTCCACTCAATTTTAGTGGATGTCTCCTGGTTCGAGTGTTGGGCAAGAGGGAAAAGAACATCCCTCTAGCCATCCTATGCATAATTTTGTATGTTTCAATCATGTCCCCCATCAGGCACCATTAAGACCCTTAGCTCTGACTACTTTCAATCTTTATTCTCAGAACAGCTGTAACAGCACTTCTTTTTAGGCCAAGTACCTAAATCTGCTACCTTCAGGTCAGATAGTGCCTCATTTCTGGGTCTTGACCAACCTCCTGAAGACCTCCATACCACTTCCAACCTTAGGACTCTATGGAGCTTGGCACAGTGCCCCGACAATGCAGGGGAGACAGTGGTTGCAACCAAATGCGGAATGGCCATGCGTTCCCAGTACCGTGTGAATGGAATGGATGCCAACACTGTCACAAAGAGGAGACAACAAGGACCAGAAGCCATCAAAGGAAAGACTCCTGCTACAACTCCACGGTACTTCCTACTCACTCCTCCTTTTCTACGACGTGCTGCAGTCGGGGAACCATCAGCTCAGGCGTCAGGGGCCCAAAGCGGAACCTCGTGCACCTGGACTGCAGGGCTGGGATGATCTTGGAAAGGTAGTTGCAGATCAGACAAAACCGGGTGTTCTCTGTGAACTTCTCAATCACTGGGGAAGCAAGAGGCAGAATGGGGGAGATCTGAGCTCACTCAGAGCTGCAGTTTGGACAAAGACTGTGAGGACACAGTAAAGTTGGTGACAACATTTAGAGATGCATACCCCATCTTACCTGTAAGTAGAAGCCCAAGGTAGCTACCCAGTATCCACTTCCAAAAATGAACCTACTCTCTTCCCCTTCGCCCAGGGATTTTCAACCTTTTTCATCTCATTTCACACAGTCAAGGCACTGAAATTTTCAAGGTACACCATGCTGCTGGTGGGGGGGGGGCTCACATCCCCCAATGGCTTTACTAGTAAATGACCCTCCCCAAACTCCTGCAGCACACCTGCTAACTATTCACAGCACACCAATGTGCTGTGGCTCATTGGTTGAAAACCTCTCCCCTAACCTATCTGGCACCTCTCAGCACCAGAGCTGATCGCTTGAAGTTCAAATACTTCACCACTGTGCTTTTCAACCACTGGTAAGTGGTTGGGGGGGGGGGGGGGAAGCCGCCCTTGTGTCCACTGTCATAGTAGCCACACTAGGCAAACTTACCACGCCTGAGGGCATTCTGGGCATCCTGAGTCATGGCATCGGCTTCATCCAGGATCACTAGCTTGAAGCCTTTCCTAACAGGAGAAAGCAAGACAGGGCAGGTGAAGGCTCGACATTCACCTGGAGTTTTAAAGCACTATTGCCTCCCCTCCTCACCCCACCATGCAGAACAGCCCCATTCAATGGAAGGATCAGAAACACCAGGCTAAACCTACCTCCATAACAAATTGAATCAATTCCCATGGTCAGCCACACTCCCTTGTCTCAGTGGGAGCTGTGGGACCAAATGGGGAATACCGGGGAAAAGCAAGACATTGTCAATAATGCAATTACAGGCATCCCCCCCATCCACAGGGTATACATTCCTGCTGCTACCACAGATACCTAGAACTTCGGGTAGTAGAGAACCCTACTCAAATTCCTCCCCTCCCCTGCATTGATACTCAACCTCACAACTCACCTATTTTCATTTGCAAATGAAGGCTTTGTTTTCCTTTCACTTTGGAAAAGAAAGCAGACAGCAAGAACCTAGACTTGTAGCTGCTAGAGCAGGAGTTCCCAGCCTTTAGTAGCTCACAGACCACCGAGACAAAACTTGGAATCGTTGTGGACCACGTGCAACCCCTACTCCCCAGCACACCAAAAACAGAATTAAATTTGCAGCAATTAGAGACTTATTATTTACAGTGAAGATTTATGGGTTGCTGCTTTTTTGGAGAGCGGCGGCTGTGGGTAGTCCTTCCTCTGCCCTCACTGGTGGGGAGCACTCGCTCAGTGAGATGCTGCAAGTGACAGAAGGCAATCTTTCTTTTTCCTTGAGACCTCATGGACCACTTCTCAGTGTCTTGCGGCCCACCTGTGGCCAACGGACCAGGGGTTGGGAATCAGTGTGCTAGAGGAGGCTAAGGGAGTAAACAGTGATAATGCTAGTAAGAAGCGGACAGCATTGGGAGAAGACTCCACTAGACTCCACTTCCTGTTAGCTTTCTCACTGTCACCTCCTCTGGTGTTCCTCTAAGCAGCCAGAAGTCTAGGTTCTCGCTGTCTGCTTCCTCTCCCAAAGCAATCCAAGCAAAAGAAACAGCTTCCTTTTGCAAAGCATTTGCAAAGGAAGAGGGGTGAGTCACGAGCAAGACCACGGTATGTGTGTGCAATTTGAGAGCCATGGATAAGCAAAACCTCAGATATGGAATCTGAAGGTACGGGGGGACACTACCACATGTGTATTTCTGAATATGGTTTACATATCATTGCATTTTTTTGTATTCTGCTAACTTAAAAAAAATGTAAAGCTATCACCCCTCTCTCCCCCTCATAGAGGGACCACCTTTGGCAAGATTCCTGCAGCATCTTTCACCACCTCCAGCACAACAGTAGGGAGGGAGGAGAACAACTTTCTCAGACCCCCTACTCCGAGGACTGATTAGACAGAAAGTCCTTACATCAAGCTGCAACAAACATGAAACCATCACATATTCTTCTCCAGTTTAGCCTTGCTTCTGTGCCCCTCACCTCCCTCCCTCATCATCTACTTTCCCGAGACTGCAAACCCCTTGGAGACATGAATCCTCTCATTCCCCGTCTACGCAAGCCAGCTGGAGTGCTGTTTTGTCCATGGGTGGTAATTAAATATTATAGATAAATACATGAATAATTTGCAGCAGGCCATTAGGAGCCTGCTTCTAGGTACCTTCCAAAACGGTGAGCAAGAGCTCTGTGTGGTGGTGAGGCAGGGAAGTTCAGAACACTTCAAACACGTGGCCCTTACTCATCTGAAGTGGGCTAATGCTGGCCTGGGTTGCTACAGAGTCGAGCCAGAGGCAAAAGGAACACAGCAAGAGATATTTTATCTTCTCGGTACAGCCTCCTCTACACAGGCTTCCTACACAAATCCAGACGGATGGTGAATGCATCGTTTCTAGGAAAGGCAGATCTGGCTGGCCCTGACCCCATGCATTAATCACGCTTAGGTGGGATTACTACAACACATTCCCGTCTTCTGCAACCTTTGAAAAATCTCTCAGAAACTCTAACTGGTACACAGACTGTAAGAAGGAAAGGATTCTTGCAAAGGCCTGAGCCTTGTAGACAGTGCTTCCATTTTGTTTCATCCATACTGGTTACCAGTCCGTTTCCAGTCTCATTTCAAAATGTTGATTGTCACTTTTGATATCCTAAATGGTTTGGGACTGGGACACTTCAAGAGGGTCCTAGCACTTACTTAAAGATAGTTCTTGTGCTGGCAAAGCTCAGGATAGGTCCTCTGACAATGTCAATTCCTCGGTCATCTGAAGCATTCAGCTGAAAGGAAAAAGAGAGAGAGGCAAGTAGTCTTAAGACATGGGCTGCGTAGACATGAGAAGACCAGTAGGCATGAGTGGGGAGAGTTAAAAGGTAAGCTTTGGGGATCTTATGTCATTATTGTGTCACATGCTGGGCAGATATGATAACCATTGAAAGCGATCGCTTAACAAGGTAGGCTGTACCCAGTTTAACCAAGTCATAGGACCCAATTCGATCCAACTTTCTAGGGCAGGGGTGTCCAAATATTTTGGCAGGAGGGTCACATCATCTCTTTGACACTGTGTTGGGGGCCAGGAAAAGAATTAATTTACATTTCAAATTTGAATAAATTTACATAAATGTATTTATTAGAGATGGAACTTATATGAATGAATGAAGATCTTGCAGTAGTTCAAGGCCTATAAAAGGCCTTGCACAAAGAAAGGCTGACCTTTCCTTTGCTGCCACTGCTGCATCACAGATATGAAACAGATATGCAGTGGGGGGAACCCTTGCTCCACAGCTTACACAAGCGGTCAAACAGTTGCCCTCACACTGAGAGCAGCTGTGTCAGGTCAGCATGGGCTCCAGCAAGTCTCTGGAGGGCCAGAGTCTCATTGGAGACTGGGTGCTCCCCACGGGCCGGATTGGGAGCTCCCGATGGCCGCAAGTGGCTCCAGGGCCGGGGTTTGGGCACCCCTGTTCTAGGGCAGTGTTTCTCACACAGTTAGCACCGGGACCCACTTTTTAGAATGAGAATCTGTCAGGACCCACTGGAAGTGATGTCATGACCGGAAGTGACATGATCAAGCAGGAAAATTTTTAACAATCCTAGGCTGCAATCCTACCTGCACTTGCCCAGGAGTAAGTCCCATTTACTATCATTGTTGAAAGAAGATACATAATAGCCTGTTCAATGTATAGACCTGTAACATTTCCCCAAATGCAGTCACATACCAAGGGAGCATCAAGTTGAATATATTAAAAATAAAGTATTGAAATGAATGGGGACCCACCTCGCGACCCACCTAGTTTGAGAAACACTGTTCTAGGGTCAATGTAGAGGCATTGTAGCCCGAAGGTAAGAGAATAAATGTTCTGCTACCTCGAGCCAGCTTCTGTGACTGCCCTCCCCCACACACTGAGGATTACAGCACACACCCTGTTGGCACAGCTGGGAATTTGGATAGGACTGAGCCTTTAGTTGATCATCAGCCAAGATTTAGTCAATCAGCTCAATGAGTATACCAGACAAAGCAGTACAGGTCATGCCTGCATATCTGCAAATTCTTCACCTGTGGTTTTGACTAACCGTGGGTTCCAAGCCCACTGTGCAGGATTAACCTGAGCTCCCGGATGCAACCAGAGACGTTCTCCGGTCATGGCCGGGAGGGCATTCTCAGTCACCTTACCTCCAGAACCATAGAGCCAAACTCCTTGTCTTTGTAAAGCTGTTTCGCACAAGCCAGGAGGGTGGAGGTCTTGCCAGTCCCGGGGGGGCCATAGAGGAGGAGGTGAGGCAGGCGATCCTCATTGATGAACTTCTGAACTGAAAAGAAATGTTGAAAGCACATTGCTATTTCTTAAGCAAGGATTTTATTTTATTTGCGTACGATATTTATATGCAGCTTTCTTGCCCAAGGTACTTGAGGTGGTTTACTGCTTAAAATACATAACTTATGCTCCAGTAGGCAAGACAATAAGGAGACAGGCATAGAGAAGGAAGAGGAAGAGAAGTATAGAGAAGCAACTTTAAATCAGCAGCATGCCTGCCTCAGGCTTCCAAAGACATCTGACTGGCATTCCATCCAACTCAGTATCCTGCTTCCAACAGTGGGCTGTCAGGTGCTTCTGACAGAGTCTGCCAAAGTGCTTATGAGGGGTCTGCAAGGCAGCTGCTTTCCCTACTGTCTGTCCACCCACCTGGTACGGTGTGGAATACCACCTCTGAAACAGGAGATTCCAGTTAGCTACCCAGGCTAATACCCAAGGATAAATTCACCTCTGATCAAATGGGTCTATCCCCCTTGTCGAGCCATCTGTATGGTTCCAATCACCACTTCATCTGCTAGTGAATTTCATAACCATGTGGGGAAAGGAACTGTGTTGTGGGTTCATCAAGTTGGGCACTGACCAAGGGAAAGGCTGGTCAGGCCAATTACAGAATACTGGTGACAATGGCAGCATGCAATGAATTGTCAAGGGTGGGTGGGAGCGCCACAGGAAATCAGTGAAGGGCTTTGACATAAGTTTCAGCAACTTGGTGCTGGCATCGGTTGTGCAAAGAAGTTGGCTTGGGACAGGACCAACCAACTAACAGTAAAGCTTACCTTCAGTATATATATGTTGTGCCCCAAAGCTGTGTATATTCTCAAAATAGTTGGTCACAATGACAGTCTTTGGGGGATTTTGCAACTGCAGTAAGTGTTCCCAGTCAAGTATATGAGTAACATGGGAACAATTGTGGATACCAGCGTCCCCCATATCTGTGGTCCTCAAATCCCCCCATGGCACTCATGACTCACCTCTTTGTTTGCAAATGCTTTGCAAAAGGAAGCATCCCTCTGCTTTTGCTTTGAAAAAGGAAGCCCAGCAAGAACCTAGACTTGTAGTAGCTAGAAGAACACTAGGGGAGGCAACAGTAAGAACACCAACAGGAAGTAGAGTCTAGCATTCTCGCTGTCTCTGCTACCCACTTCCTGTTAGCATTCTCACTGTTGCCTCCTCTAGCAGCTACAAGCCTAGGTTCTTGCTGCCTGCTTCCTTTTCCAAAGCAAAAGGGGGATAAAAGCTTCCTTTTGCAAAGCATTTGCAAACAAAAAGAAGCAAGTCATGATCATTGGGGGGAGAGGGAATTTGAGTAAGGTTTGCAACTATCTGTGATTTCATGTATCCATGGTAGCTGTAGGAACATAGCCCCCACTGATACCAGGGGACGCCTGTATGTTGCAAGAGTCGGTTTTCTGAGTCAGAAGCACTCAGACGGTATCCATCACTAGTAATCCTCACATTTGGGATGCTGAGTTGTCAACAGCCCTCCCCTCCCCGGTAGTATTTGCTCACTACAACTTGTGAGGTCTTTTGGCTCGGAGGTTGGAGGTGTCCTGTGTTTGCTTACTTTGGCCAGTGTGTTGCCAACAGTCTGCTTCCTACCTTTCTTTGGCCACATCATTTCAATCTGATCTGCTCTTTCAATTATCTGACCATCACCCGTTGAGGTGAGAGCAGGCATCAGACCTGAACAACGCTGCAATCCTATACAGGTTGTGCCTCGCTATTCACGGGATTCCATTCCAGAACCCCTAGTGGATTAAAAAAAAAATCACTGGATACCAAATCAGTAGAAAAATAGCTTTAAAGACCCACTTCCAGGTTTCCTGCTCCTTTATTGTCACTCCAGAATGCATTGGTATATATATGAAACCGCATCAGCCACTACACAGGGTGAATAATGGAATCTAGCGGAACAAAATTATTTAACAGCACGAAGGTAGGAAATGGGATTTTGGTGCTTCTTCCGTGTTACAAGGCATTTAAAGGTGGACCTCAGTAGGAGTGGTAAGTCAAATCAGTGGATACCAAGGTCAGACCAGTACACACTTTTTCAGGTGTAAGCCCTATTGAACACAACAAGACTTCTGAACAGACCCACACAAGACTGCATCGTCACTTTGTTTCATTGCTTTCTGGAGAGACCTGGACTCCTTTCCTCTTCACTTGGAGAGGCTCACTGTGAAAAAGCTCAGGAACCCCTCACTGAGGGGCAATCACAGGTCTCAAACTACTTTGAGATAAATGGAGAACAAGGCTGCAAGCATTTGGTACTTACTGGTACTCAGAATGTCCTGATGAGAGATCAGATCATCCAGGGTCTGAGGACGGTATTTTTCTACCCTAATAAGACAAGATAAAGTAGAGACAAAAAACTGAGGCTGGAAGAACTTCTCAAATATAAAATCCTGATTGGTGGAGCATTCAGGATCATTTTCATTCTAGTGAACATAAATGGGCAGAGTAGACAGCGTTTACTGAGAACAGAACGGCCTATAGTGCATGCTTCTTGTGCAGTGTTGGAAGCCTTTCAAAACCCAAAGCACTAGCAACACATGGAGTTTGAACTAGCATGGACAGCCAGTAAGGCATCATGGAGGAGAGTGCCTGACCTGGGACTGGGGAAACCTGGGTTCAAATTTCAGGGCAAACTTGAACTGGTCTCTCAGCACAACCTAGCTCATAGGGTTGTGTATGTTCCTGTGATCTGTCCGTCTTTCTCCCTCTCACATATGCACCCTAAAAGAAAACCTCAACTCCACCTTTTTATATTACCACCTGTAGGCTGCAATCCTATCCACACTGACCCTATCGACTATAATGGGACTTACTTCTGAGAGTAGACATGCATAGGATTGGGCTCACAGACTGCTAGGAGAACCCCACAACGTGTGCTCTCCCCTGCCATTCCCCGCCTTCCTGTTGACCTAATGGTTAACCCGATTTATTTAGCTTATGGCATATAATATATAAATACATATAATACATGTAATACATAGATTTATGTAACAGTCAGACTAGAAGAATTTAGTTAGACCTGATTCAGAATCCTGTAGGATTCAAAAGCTTGCTGTCTGATGCTATTTCTGTCCTACATTATTTGTTGGCAACCTTCAGTCTTGAAAGACTATGGTATCGCGCTCTGAATGGTGGTTCTGGAACACCGTCTAGTGTGGCTGAAAAGGCCAATTCGGGAGTGATAATCCCTTCCACACCGGAAGCAAGTGCAGTCTGTCCCTGGTCTGTCTCCCTGGCTATGGGCCTTCCTTCTTTGCCTCTTAGCCTCAGACTGTTGGCCAAGTGTCTCTTCAAACTGGGAAAGGCCATGCTGCACAGCCTGCCTCCAAGTGGGCTGCTCAGAGGCCAGGGATTCCCACCTGTTGAGGTCCACTCCTAAGGCCTTCAGATCCCTCTTGCAGATGTCCTTGTATCGCAGCTGTGGTCTACCTGTAGGGCGCTTTCCTTGCACGAGTTCTCCATAGGACAAACCAAAAAGCATCATCTCATACTGGATGGGGAAAGAGACCTTCCAGAGATGTGCATGGCATGGTCTTCAGTTAGTCATAGGAACTGGCCTTTGAGAGATTCCTAAACACACTTGCTCCACTTAGCTCTGGGCACAGGTAAGAGCTCATCACAGATGTGAGTGGGGGGGGGGGGGAGAGAGTTCATTCCCAACCTTACCAGATCCTATGGATGGGTCCTGAAACCGGCTGTGTGCATAACACGGGTTCTATGCGGTTATGCATAAGCCACAGCCCTTCATACACACACGACCCCTAGTAAGGAGAAAAAACCCTTTCTCACCCCATAACCCTTCACAATTGTTTTCTCCATTCCTACTTGTGCAATTCAGCTAAGCAGACTCCCAGTTTATGCCATTACAAAGCACCCTGTACTTTACCATAACAACAATCACCTCCTTTGCCTCCTGCATCTCATAGCCCCACTGACCCTGATGCACGAAGGATTTCACTTCCTGACCCTGATGAAGTGGACACCAGCCCACAAAAGGTTATGCAGCAATAAACTGGATAAGCCTTCAAAAGGTGGCACGAGCAGGTGCCACAAGACTACTGTATTGGAGAACCAAATGCTTTATTTATTTTTATGCAGTAGAGTATATTGATAGATATACCTCATTTAATTTATTTATTGCTACTAAAAATATTTATAGTCAGGCTTTCAACTAGGAGTAGTTTGCACAGCAAAACAAATCAACAGAAGGCTAGCTCCCAACCTAACAGCAGCACCCGATGACACATTCCTGGGGTGAATTCTTAGGGAATGGCACTCTGCACATGCTCATGGGCACCTTTGTCCATTGCTTGCACAGAAACACATTCCTGGGTGAATTCTTAGGGAATGGCACTCCGCACATGCTCATGGGCACCTTTGCCACTGAGACTTTGTCACTGCTGAGACTTAATAGCTGCCCCCAGTTAAAGCCCCCCCCCGCTGCACCCAAAGGGGCACAGTGGGAGGGAGCTGCTGTAGTGGGGGCTGCTGGGCCCTAAGGAACCCCTCCCGTATCCTAGCAACAGCTCCCCCCTCCCCTCACCACGGTAGGTTCGCGGTCCTCCCGGCCACCGTCCGCCCCTCCGAAGCCGCGCGCTCCATCCCGAGCCGCCCCGCCACCGACGTCTTCTCCCAGCTCTCGCGCCAAAAGCCACCAGGCTCCTCCTTCTCTCGCGAGACTTCGGCGAGACTTCCGCGCGGGCGGCGCGAGGCCACACCCCCTGGTCCAGGCCGAGCCCTGGTTGCTAAGGCCTCCTCGCTGCCTCTCTCTGGTTACCAGGGGCGGGGCCTCGTGCCTCTCTGGAGATGGGAGCATCCTGCACGTGGAAGCCTCGCAGCCTCCCCTCACCGGGGGCAGCCCTGGCCAGGCACAGGCCTGTGTGAGTGAGCGACGCCTGACCCTGTACACACACACCCCTACCTGTGCTTGGCCCTGTGCGCGGGTGCACACATATACACAGCTGTGCCTGGCACTGTAAGCACACACACGCAGAGCTGTGCTTGTGCTTGGCCCTGTACACACACACACAGCTCCACCTGGCCCTGAGCGCGCAAAAAGTGCACACAACTCCACCTGGCCCTGTGCGTGCGCGCGCGCGCGCGCACACACACACACACAGCTCCACCTGGCCCTGTGCACACAAAAAATGCACACAACTCCACCTGGCCCTGTGCACACACCCACACAACTCCACCTGGCCCTGTGTGCACAAAAAATACACACAGCTCCATCTGGCCCTGTGTGCATGCACACACACAGCGGTGCTTGGCCCTATACACACACAGAGAGAGCTGTGCCTGGCCCTGTCCACACAGATATTCTAAATCTCCAAGATCTTAGACTTCAGATGCAGCCTATGCAGTGCAAGCCCCTCCATGTTTCTACTCAGAAGTAAGCCCCACTGAGTCAAATGGCACTTATTAGCAGGTCGCTCTACATACGACTGCAGCCCAGTCCATTGAACGGTCCCCCTTTACTTGGGTGAGTTGCAGTATTGAAATGGGGCCTGGGCACCAGCCCTCTGGAGAGAATCCGGCAAACTGTCTGATAGGCCACAAGTAGAGCCCTGATGGGTTGCGGGCGAGAGCTGTGCTGTGATTGTCTCCCCCTCCCCACTGGGGCTACTGACAAGACAGAGGAAACAAAACCTTAAGAAACCAAACCAAAACTGGCCTGACCTGTTTCTGTGCCATTCACAGAGGTCTGACCTGCAAATTTAGCAGGTGAAGCTTGGCACGTAGAGCAAAACAGGATTGCTGTGGATAGAACTGGAGGTTGTTGAAAGACAGCAGCTTAACCTTCTAATGCAGCAACTGCCCACCTTTTCCATCTCACATCTTTTTCATCTCTGACAGGGCGCTAAAATGTCCAGGGCATCCCACCATAAGACCCCATCATAAGATGTTGCCCCCGGAAGCAATTTCTGTGGCCCCCATTATAAATGGGCTCTCCCAGCATGATACTTGGGTTCTCTCATACCTGAAAATTATGGACAAGATTTGAACATTTTCTCTTCTGTCATTTGCAGCTAATAAATTCCTAAGTGAGGACAAAGTGCTTATTTCTGGCTGTCATCTGCTTAAGGATGTCACTTCCTGCTTAATGATGTCACTTCTGGACCCTAGCAGGCACAATGATTGCTATTGGGCACACAGTATGAAACTCCTGATCTATATTGACGCCTGATCAATGTGTCCGGAAACTCCTGATCTAGTGACACTCCTGATCTATATTATCACATTGGTCAAAATGGGATTTAAAGAGTGGGGGAGACCTACACCAATCACAATTGGTGGGATTTGAGGTCTCTTAAGTTTTTAATTTACTTTGTCTTTTTTTTTTTACAATTGACAGCCCAATGCTATGCATGTCTACTCAGAAGTAAGTCTCATTAAAGTCAATGGGGCTTACTCCCAGGAAAGTGTGGATAGGATTGGGCTGTTAATTGTTAGTGAAATTTAATTCAGATTAATCTTGAGCTTCCAAGATCTGAATCTTGCTCTGCAATCTCTCTTCTTTGCCCAGGTTCTCAAGTGTCCGGAAAAAGACAACACACAGTCCTTTCACCTGCTCTTCTGGCTGGTCTGCAGGAAATCAGCAGGTGACACTTTAACATGATGGGGCTTACTTATGAGTAAATATGCATAGGCCTGCGCTGTTAGCCACTATGCAACACTGGCTCTCTTGTAGGGAACTAAGGTATCCAAAAGCCTCTGCCCCAGTATATATTATACAGGGCTGTCCCAAGACTTCCTAGAGCTGAGTGCTGCTCTCTTTTTCTTTTCTCCTTCAGTCTTGGATTCAAAAAGGAAGAGGAAAACAGAGCAGAAAGGGAAGCATGTAAGAGAAGAGAGCAGTGGGCTAGAGTGTCTCACTGCTTGTCTGTCTGCTGTTTTCTGCAGTATCAACAAACCACAACATTCTTATTCTTTATGAGCACATTTTAAAATAATGGATTTTTTTTATTTTTTTGTCTTGTGATCTGCAAAGACAGCAGTTCCTGCCCAACTTTGTGTAGACGTAGCTCAGCAATCCCGACACTCCCACACGGAGACATTCTCTGTCTGACTAACGTGTCATTGTGGATGAGAAAGGTACCACTGAGACATATAAGGCGCGGTGTGGTTGTAGCTGTGGTAGATCAAAGCTGTGTTGTGAGGAGGGCAGCCTCTCAGAGTCTGGGGGGAGGCAAGTCCTGCTTGTGGGAAAAATGTGGCTGCAATCCCATCCACACTTACCTGGAAGTAAACCCCATTAACTACACTGGAACTTACTTCTGAATAGATATACCTAGGCTTGGGCTCTGTGTTGGTTGCTCCACTTTGCAGCCAAAATCACTCTCTTCTTTGCCTGCAGTTGGTAACTGTCAATGGCAGATCCAGTCCTAGGGTTGGGAAGGAGGCATATCCTAGAGAGAGTGGTTATTTCTAATAGCCTGTATGTCTTTAACTTCAACTCAATTCAGAAGTGATAGTGTCTTCCTGCAGCAGTTTCACCAGCAGATTTCTGCCCATCTAAAAGCTACTTTGAGAAATGGAACAGGTGAGGCTGCTTTTCTTCCTGGTCAGTCGCTTAACCTATCTCTGCCGTGCCCTATTTTTTTTACAGAGTACTTCCAATTTACTCTGACAATGATAGTTTTGTAATGCCTATTCTTAAATCCCTTTACTGCAGTGTTTCTCAGCCAGTGGTACAGGTACCACAAGTGGTATTTGAAGTGGTGTCTAGTGGTACTCATGGGCACTAGATCCCTGGACACCTGCCACCCAGCAGCAAGACCAGAAGGTGACACAACAAATAGCGGTAGGAGGCTCAGCTCAGTGGGCAGAGCTCAAAAGCATACTTTTCTGTGCTCCAAAAAGTACTCCCGTCCACCCTGAGCCTCTTACTGGTGTTGGCTGCATCATATCTGGTCTCCCAACCCAGAAGTAACTGGGAATGATGCCATCACCATTTACTTCCTGTAGTACTTTGAATAGGTGGACCATGTGAAGTGGTACTGAGGACAAACATTGGGTAACACTGCTTTACTGGTTTCTTATCCTTTCCCCGTCACTAGTTCAGTACTAAAATGCTTGAGTGCTGATTGGTGGAGAGCATACATTTGCTTCTGCTAGTAGCCTAGCTGGGGGTGGAAAAATGCTGTGAGTACTATGTTAGTACATAGTTGGGGGGGGACCGTAAGTACTCTGCAGGCCCCACAATGAAGAATGGGAGAAGAAATGAATGAAGAATTGAATGATGGCCCCACAATGAAGAAATGGGAGAAGCGTAAACTGCTTCTCCCATTCGCCATCAGAGCCATTTCAGGCAGCGACAGCAACACTCAAGTGTTCGTGAAACCAAACGCATCTCCTGCATGTTACCGTCGTTGTCCGGAACGGTTCTGATGGCAAGTGGGAGGGGATGGTTACATGGCATATTGTGGCACCTGCAGTACTTACTATTTTGCCTCCCCCCAGCTATGCTGCTGGCTTTTGCCAGTCCTCCTCCTTCCACTCCCTGGATTGGAAAAGGAAGAGAGGTGTGGAGGAGAGGAAGTGTGGAGCAGAAGGAGAAGTGAGATGAGTTGAGACACTCTAGCCCACTGTTCTTCTGTTCTCTCCACATCCTCTTCTGCTCAGAACTGGCGGGGCCCAATGCAGGGTGCTCATGCAGGCCCCCCTCCACTCACCGGGCAGCCGTGGCAACTGCAGCCACAGGGAGCCAGATGCTTGTGGTGCTGGCACCTGGAAATAGATGCCAGTGACATAACATCACTGCCAACTACTTCTAGGAGGCCCATTTGAGCTGAGGGCATGCAAGCCCACACTCCACTTGCTGCGCTGCCCTCCCAGGCTGGCAGATGCTGACTGCAGCAGTGAGAGATTTGCTCCCCGCCCCGGTGCATGGCCCCAGAGAGCTGGGTTCAATGTCATAACATAGACCACATTGCTCTAAGGCCAGCCCTGCTTTAGCTCTATCCCCTTTTCCCATCCATCCTCTGGGCTGGAGGTGAGTGGGCACATGAAGGTGGGCACCTCCCACCTAGCCACTTCCCAAGGCAGCCACCTCACTTAGCCCTATGGACAGGCTGGCCCTGGAGGTGGGCAGAGTAAGCACTGGGGGCTGGATCCAGCCTACATGAGCCTCCAATATGGCTTTCCAGCTGCTCCTCATCCTTAGCTAACAATCTGGCCCCCAAGCCCTTCTCCCACATGCTGATGCTGTTGTATAAAAGCATGAAAGGGAAAATATCCAATTTTCCTATCCAGAACTCCCCCCCCCCATTTCAAAAATGAGTGCTGCACAGAAGAACAAGAAAAACTGGACAGTGAACTGGTGTTTAAAAATGAAGAGAATGGAAACTGTGTATTTCAGGTTTATCTCCAGAAGGGGATGGAACAGGAGGGGGAAGTGTGGAGGAGAAGAGGGTGATGGGCTAGAATGTCTCATCTGGCACTAAGCTCTCTCAGGGCCCAATGGTATCCAACTTTCCAGGGCCAATACAGTGATGCTAATGCGGTGTGTGCTGCTTCTTGTGGTGGGGGTCCAATCATGGAGGCCTCCTCAAGGTAAGGAAACATTTGTTCCCTTGCCTTGGGGCTGCATTACAGCTGCATCGGTGCAGGAAAGTTGGATAGGATTGGGTTCCCAGCCACTATGCAATGGTAGCTCTCCTATGGTGAATGCTGTCCCTTAAAAGCTTATATCACAGTACATATGTATTGTATAGGGTCAACCCAAGATCTCCTGACACCTGAGGCAGTGTGGCAAATTCTGCCCCCTTTCACTCTGCTACTTGAATGCAATAGGGAGAATGGAGCAGAAGAGGAAGTGTGAAGGAGAGAAGAGTGGTGGACTACTGGAGTGTCTTGCTGGTGTGTGTAATGGAAATGCGCAAGATCCCTTGAGGAGATAGGGTGTGGTGTCAACAGTAGCCTCTTGCTCTGGCAGGCAAGCAAGGGGTTAGCACCAGGGCCTCAGATTGCAGTGAATGTGCTGCACAGCTGCAGCCATTAGGAGGCAAAATGGCCCATAGAGTTAAAAGCAGCACAGGTGGGTAGCAGAAGGAGGAAGCTTGGAGAAGGAGTGAGTTAAACTCTTGCATGGGAAGGCTAGAGAGATGCTGTTTTCCCTCTCACACAACACCAGAACCAGGGGACATCTGCTAAAATTGAGTGTTGGGAGAGTTAGGACAGACAAAAGAAAATATTTCTTTATTCAGTGTGTAGTTGGTCTGTGGAACTCCTTGCCACAGGATGTGGTGATGGCATCTGGTCTAGATGTCTTTAAAAGGGAATTGGACAAATTTCTGGAGGAAAAGTCCATCATGGGTTACAAGCCATGATGTGTATGTGCAACCTCCTGATTTTAGAAACAAGCTACGTCAGAATGCCAGATGCAAGGGAAGGCACCAGGATGCAGCTCTCTTGTTGTCTCATGTGCTCCTTGGTGTATTTGGTGGACTACTGTGAGATACAGGAAGCTGGACTAGATGGGCCTTTGGCCTGATCCAGTGGGGCTGTTCTTACGATGTTAACTGAGGGATGAATGGTCTAGCTGATGGACTACTGATCCTGTTGATTGACTAATGGATAGACGGGCAAATGAACTTCTGAGGCTTGCTGAACGGGGACTGCTGGAACAGACACAGCTGGAGACACTGGAGATTGGTGTGTGGGTGCCATGCCCAAGACCTGCTGAGGACCAAGGTGTTGCTGGGTGGCTGGTGAAGCTGCTGGCAGGAGAGGAGAGGAAAGAGGACCTCTGCAGTTTGGACAGGCGAGCTGCCCTGGTGGTGGAGCCCAGCAGTGCAGAACTAGGGCCATTGTTGGGGAATGAAGGGGAGCTAATTAGCTTAAAGTGGGCATAAGTTATTATTATTATTAACAGTATTTATATACTGCTTTTCAACTAAAAGTTCACAAAGCGGTTTACAGAGAAAAATCAAATAAGTTCTCTAAGTGAAACTTGGACTGGGAATCTGACAGTTTTCTGTAACATCAGAACCCAGCCAATTCTTGCTTATGAATCAAGCACTATCATTTTTCAGTATAGTATGTTTTAATTTTTTGTTTGCTTTTGCTTTTAGATCTGCTCTACTGTTCCACTATTCCCCACCGGAGGGGGACAGAGAGAAGATGTGGAGGGGAGGGGAGCACTGAGCCTGAACACTGGAAACTGGGAGGAGCAGAGGCCAGAGTATCATCAGGTAAGGAGGGCAGCATTTGGCATTCCTCCTTGGGTATCAGGAGGCCCTGGGTCAGTTGTGTGCTCTCAGCCACAGGTAGCTCTCAGGATGGCTTTAGTGGCTTGGGGTCCTTAGGGAAGGAATGAAAGGCTAGAGAGTTTGGGGGCTTTTGAACTTGGAAAAAAGGCAATTAAGGAGGGGAACTGTTTGAGAGATGTAACATTATGCGTGAAATGGAGAGAGTTTTTCTTCCTTCTCAAAATATTAAAACCAGGGGAGACCCTAAGGGGTCTTCTGGAACTGATTGGCAGGAGATGTAGTACAGCACATAGGGTGTGAAATTCTTGTTGGCATCCTTCACTCTCGGAAGACTATGGTATCGCGCTCTGAATGGTGGTTCTGGAACAGAGTGTCCTCTCCAGTGTGCAAAGCCTGGGTAAAGTAGGTATGGAGGATAGGCTGTTACCCATGCAGCAAGTCCTCCCTCTCCAAATGGTCCAATGGAAAGGCAGAAACCAATACGGTTGGTTCCAGGGCGTCGCAGGAGTTGCCAGAACGTGACTGTGTTCAGCCATGAACTGCCTCAGGGACTCCAGCTCTGGATTTTGCCTCGAGGTTGACTCCTGAAGCCTTTTCCATAACTGGATGTAGCCACAGGGCAGTGGAGGTCTGGGATCAGAGTTTTCCTTCTCTCAGATGAGCTGCCTTTCCAGGCTAACAAGTCCCATCTACCCGCTGGCTGTTTAGTCACCTCTTACGACAAGTACAGCCAAACGGAGGGCCTATTCTTATCCCCCAGCCCCCAGGGGTCACTGGGGAATTCACTGCCACAAGATGTGGTGATGGCCACTGGCATGGATGACTTTAAAAGAGAGATTGGAGAAGTTCCTGAAAAATGAGGATATCAGTGGCTACCTGTCACAGTAGCTATGGCCAGCCTCTGAAGACCAGTCTCAGCGGGGCTGTGGCGAGAGAGAAGGGTGCCTTTCCCTCCTGGGCTTCCTAAAGGGAGCAGGTGGGCAACTGTGGGGGACAGGATGCTGGACTAGGTAGGCCTCCTTGGGCCTGATCTGTCAGGGCTTTTCTTACGTCCTTGTACTAAAAGGACATGACTTCCATGAAAAAAGGAGTGCCCAAACCATGCCTAAGCCATTGGGTGTGATGAGAGCACATGGAAGCCTTTGACTGCCCCTCATTGCCGCAAGTTGTGGAGATCACAGGGAAGTGTTACTGGGCAAGTTTCATGGGAACTAAAATGGAACCACATTTCTGAGTATGAGTCAGTGGGGTGCAGCAGTAGAGAGGTTGCTGGTTGTCTTCATACTTGTGAGCTACCCGGAGGTGTCTAGATGGCACCAGGGGAGTTAAGATGCTGGGAGAGGTGGCCTGATACAGGAAGGCTCTTACATTTTTGTCATAAAGTGACCTACACACACGGATTGCATGTTGGGTTCTGATTCCCATAAGATACTGCCAAAGTCTCCTTGCATGGAGAAATGCTAGCCTTCTTCATCATTCACCCTGGAGCTGAAAACTAATTCTTTCTGACAGTGGTAGGAAGGCTATCACTGGTGGTAGAAGCACTGATGGTCTTGGAGCACTCTGTCCATGCTCAGAGAAACAGTAGCCATTTAATATTCTATAGGGGGGGTTGCAAGCTCATTGTGGAGTAAAGTCCTCTTTCTGGCCCACCAACTTGAGCTGGGAGGCACTGATGTGTTGGGGGAGGCTCTGATGAGCTGGGAAGCACTCTGCCTATGCTCAAAGAAATGATAGCTGTTTAATATTGTATATCTGGGGGGGGGGGGCCCTGCAAGCTCATTGTAGAGTAAAGCCTGTCTGTTTGAGCTGGGAGAGGCCCTTTGCCCATGCTCAGAGAAACAACAGTTGTTTAATATTGCATACCCTGGGAAGGGGGGGTTGCAAGCTCATTGCGGAGTAAGGCTGCAATCCTATCTACATTTTCCTAGGAGTCAGCTCCATTGACAATAATAGGATTTCCTTCTGAGTAGACATGCATAGGATTGGGCTCTAAAGCCTTCTTTCTGGTTCTTCTGCTTGAGCTGGGGGGGGCACTGATGGGCTGGGGGGAGGCTCTCTGCCCATGCTCAGAGGAACGCCTGCTATATATCGGGGCATACCCCGGGGGAGGGGGTGTTGCAAGACGAGCGCGGAGGGAAACCCTCCCCCTGGCCCCTGCGTGGTCCCTGCTGGCCGGGCACGTGTCGGGGAGGCCCGTGTGAACGCCGCGCGCGTCTGCTGGTGGCTGGAGCGCGCCCCGCCCCGACCCCTCCCCAGGAGGAGGCGGTGCTGCTGCTGGGAGGCAGGCAGGCAGGCAGGGATGGAGGCGGCTTGACAGCCGGGGCAGGATGCTGCTGCTGCGGGCTGCCCCCGGGGGGCTGCGGTGAGGTCTGGCGCGGTGGGGGCGGCGCGGAGGGGGCGGGGGCCGCCTGGGGGCCGCCGCCTGGGGGGACCCCCGGGCCGGTGGGGGCGGCGGCGGCGGCGGCTGCAGCAGCATCCCCCTGATCCGGGAGGAGGAGGAGGAGGGGGGGGAGGCGATGGATGAGCCTGCCGCGCTGCCGGGGAAGGACGAGCAGCCCCCGCCGCCCCCGCCGCCGCCTCCGGGGCTGCTGCTGCCCCCCGCGCCCGCCCCCCCGCCCGGGCTGAGCCTGCAAAAGGCGCTGCAGCAGTGCGAGCTGGTCCAGAACATGATCGAGATCAGCATCTCCAGCCTGGAGGGGCTGCGCACCAAGTGCCAGGCCTCCCACGACCTCACGCAGAAGGAGATCCGCACCCTGGAGGTGGGTCTGCGCGGGGGCAGGGGGCAGGCCCGGCCGGGCCAGGGGTCTCCCTCTCTCCTCCCCACGGCCGCGCCGCCGCGCAGGGATGCATGCGCGCAAGCACCGGGACGCGGGCAGGTGCAGGGCGCACCGAGCCTGCGCGCCCCTGCAGGTGTCCCCCGGTGGGGAGGGGATCCCCATCTCCCCCCACTCTTCGGAGCTCAGGCACGGTCTCTTGGCCCCCCAGCACCCCAAAGCCTTCTTCTCCATCTCCCCCACCCCACACTCTCCGGAGCTCAGGCACGGTCTCTTGGCCCCCCAGCACCCCAAAGCCTTCTTCTCCATCTCCCCCACCCCACACTCTCCGGAGCTCAGGCACGGTCTCTTGGCCCCCCCGCACCCCAAAGCCTTCTTCTCCATCCCTAAGTCTCCATCTCCCCCCACTCTCAGAGCTCAGGCACGTTCTCTTTATCCCCCCAGCAACCCCAAGACCTTCTTCTCCATCCCTAAGAGGGGATCTCCATCTCCCCCCACCCCCCACTCTCAAAGCTCAGGCACGTTCACTTCCTAAGAGGGGGATCTCCATCTCCCCCCACCCCACCCTCACTCTCCAGAGCTCAGGAGCGTTCTCTTGACCCCCCCAGAACCCCCAGAACCCTCTTCTCCATCCCTAAGAGGGAATCTCCATCTCCCCCACCGCCAGAGCTCAAGCACGTTCTCTTGAGCCCCCCAGCACATTTTCCGTGCCCACCCCAAACCATTCCTAAGAGGGAGATCTCCATCATCTCTCTATCCCATTCTTCCCTCCACTCCCAAAGCTAAAGCACATTCTCTTGCCCCCCCCTTCTTGCCCACCCCAGAACCTTCGTCTCTAAGGGGGGATCTCCATCTCCCCCACTTTTCAGAGCTCAAGCACATTCTCTTCCCCCCAGCTTTTCCTTGCCCACCCCCTGAACCTTATTCTACATCCCTCCCGTGCCCCCCTCCCGTGCCGAGGAGGAGAGGCTGGTGGTGATTCCTGAAGGCAGATTTTGCAGGGGGAGTTAAAAATAAACCTGTCTCTGTGGACTCTCTGGAGGGGGGGGCAAGCACCAGAGAGAAAATTGGAGGGCAGCTAATTGGACATGGGGGGGGGAGCGAGAACGTTTTGCTAAAGATCATGGCAGCTTTGATGGGAACAGAGGATGGGGGGTTGATGAGGGTGGGATTTGCCACAACGTGGTTGATGTGGGGGGGGGGGTAGGAGATGCACATGTTTGGCACGCATGAGCCAGGCACCATGCAATGCTTTGACCTAAAGGCCTGACTCTCGTTGCTTTCCCCTTGCCAAGACTGGTGCTGGTGTGTGTGTGTGTGGGGGGGGGGAGAGCAGGTGCAGTCTGGCTTCCCAGGTTCCTTTGTCTGGGCATTCTTAACTGGTCAGGATGCAAAGTGATCCCCCCCTCCTGCTGGCTGCCCACCTGGCAGCCCGTCCTCCAGCCCTCACCACCACCACCTCTCTCTCATTTGGAGAGATGGAGAGCTGCTGTCCCTTCCTGCTGGTGAGCTGTGCTGGGGTCCCTGCATCTTGTCCCTGAAAAGTTGCATATTGGGAAGGGGGGCAATCTGCTAGCTGCAGCTTCTCTAATTGCTGTGGAGGGTTGATGTTGTGCTGGGTTTTCATTTTCTGTGAACATGTGACATTCTTGCTAGGAATTATTAGCTCTGCTGGCTTTGGACTGGGGCAGGGGGGTGGTGGTGGTGGTTTTCTGAGGCCTACCTGGAAATAGAATCTGGGAACCTTTGACACTGAAGGTATTTGCTCCACCCACGAGCCACTTGGCACATATGGATGGTCTCTGACTCTTATCGGTTTGCCATCAAAAAGTAGAGAAGAGTCCCGCTGTTCTCAATAGTTGCGGAGACCTGGCTAGTTGTGGGTTGCTCAATGTTTTTGTGACCAGAGTCTCTTGTGGGAGACTTGAGTGGACCATTCTTGTAACCCAGCTGCCGTGTGTGAAACAACTGCTGGCAAGGCCAACCTGAGACCTCCTGGCATCTGAGCTGGTTGATGAACGATTTGCCGGGCTGTGCTGCACCTGACCTTTCCACCAGAAAAGGAACTGAAGAAGCGTAGAGGAGAATGGTAGTCTAGAATGTCTCTGCTCTAGCCTACCGCTCTGTTTCCTTTTCTTTTCCACCCCCTCTTCCTTTTCCAATCTAGGTAGGGGGAAGAGGAAGAAGAGCAAAGGAGGTGAGCAGGCAGACACTGGTGGGCACATAAGAAGAGCAGGGCAAGAGCCCATCTAGTTCTGCTTCCAGTGGCCCACCAGATGCCTGAGGGAGCACACAATAGACTTGCATCCTGTTGCCACTCCCTTGCAGCTGGCCTTCAGAGGCAGCCTGCTTCTAAAACCAGGAGGTTGCCTATGCCCACAGGTCACAGGTCATGGTTCAGGATGTGGACTCACCTCCCTGCATTACAATCTCTGCACATGAACTGGAGGTTGTCCATGACTTTGTGTACCTTGGCTCAACGATCTCCGACACTCTTTCTCTCGATACCGAGCTAAACAAACGCGTCGGTAAAGCAGCTACCACGTTTTCCAGACTCCCAAAGAGTCTGGTCCAACAAGAAGCTGACGGAACATACCAAGACCCAGGTCTGCAGAGCTTGCGTCCTGAGTACACTTCTGTACTGCAGGGAGTCAACGACTCTTCGCTCACAACAGGAGAGGAAACTGAACGCTTTCCACATGCGCTGCCTCCGATGCATCCTCGGCATCACCTGGCAGGACAAAGTTCCAAACAACACAGTCCTGAAACGTGCTGGAATCCCTAGCATGTATGCACTGCTGAAACAGAGACGCCTGCGTTGGCTTGGTCATGTCGTGAGAATGGATGATGGCCGGATCCCAAAGGATCTCCTCTATGGAGAACTCGTGCAAGGAAAGCGCCCTACAGGTAGACCACAGCTGCGATGCAAGGACATCTGCAAAAGGGATCTGAAGGCCTTAGAAGTGGACCTCAACAAGTGGGAAACCCTGGCCTCTGAGCGGCCCGCTTGGAGGCAGGCTGTGCAGCATGGCCTTTCCCAGTTTGAAGAGACACTTGGCCAACAGACTGAGGCAAAGAGGCAAAGATAGAAGGCCCATAGCCAGGGAGACAGACCAGGGACAGACTGCACTTGCTCCCAGTGTGGAAGGGATTGTCACTCCCAAATTGGCCTTTTCAGCCACACTAGACGCTGTTCCAGAACCACCATTCAGAGTGTGATACCATAGTCTTTCGAGACTGAAGGTTGCCAACATGCCTATGCCAACTATGGCTTGTAACTTTTCTTCCATAGTCTGTCCTGTCCCTTTTTAAAGGCATCTAGGCCTGATGCCATCACCACATCCTGTGGTGAGGAGTGCCATAGATTAATTACCACCCACAAATTTGCTGCCTAAGGTAGCCACCTGAGTTGTCCTCATGGATGAGCCAGTCCTGTCTATTAGGGTGTCTGGAATTGGTGACTAGCTTTGGTAAACTAAGCAGATTCATGGAGGGTGGGCTCTCATGGTTTTTGGCTGTGATAGTTCAGTGATACCTCTGGGCTTAGAGGTTTTTGGTTGTGCGTGGGTGGGGGCTTTTCTAGGCTGGAAGTATATTGGATGTTGGGTGGATAAGAGTTGTTGCCTTCTTGCCATGCGGAAAATGTATCTGGCACGTGAAATAAAATGCACGGTTAGGCTTTTGATCTGATTCTCCAGGGTTCTTATGATCTGTTAACACTGCAGCCTTCCTCCAACCTGCTTGCCTCGATGTGAGTGGCAGAGAGCAGGGGTCTTCCCTTGTCAAGAACGGGGCCCACTTCAAATCCAGCTTCAGGAGCCCAGCTGGAAAGAGGGTGGGCAAGTGAGTGGCCAAATTTCGAATTCACTATTAAGTGTTGGGGCTGTTAAGTGTGGGGAGGCTCACACAAAGCCTCTGCCTGAGCACCATTTCACATGTTGCACAATTGCAAGCCCTGTTTTGCCACCAAGCCTGTGCTTGAAGGGCAGTGCAGCCCAATCTTGCTTCCTCATGAGTGATAAAAAAGCATGTTTGTTGCATTCACATGTTAGGTGTTCAGGTGCACACTAAGATTTTTGCCAAATGTAACATCCTGAGCAACCCTGCGATGCTGAAGGAATGCTCGTGGGGACAGCGAGGCTATTTTTGATTGCACGAACCGTTTCTTTGGGTTGGCAGTATAACAGGGCTGAGAACTGAGGTTTGGTGCTGCTGGTTGACCTAAGAAGTGCTCCATGGTGGCGAGCTCAGTTGGGTTGGTGTCAGCACCCCATTGATTCAGACAAACCGCTTGAGAGGTACCTGAAACAATTGCAGAATTGAAAGCCCAGAGAAGCGGGGGATGGTGATTGCAGAGGGTTCTTTTGACACAGCACTGCTTGGGAAGGAAACCTCTTGAAAATGGAGATCATGAACTTTAGAGCTGGGGGTGGGTCTCTAATCTAGCTAGAATGTGGATGGTATTATCATCTATAGATAAAGCATACATGAGATTTTGGTGAGGTTCCTTTTGCAGAGAGGACATGCAGAGTTATTCATTGCATCTCAATGTCTTCCATGCCACTTTTTGCCAAAAAAATGACCAAGCAGAACTTTCAGGGCACTTTCTCTCACAAGACCTGGAAGAGTTGACGTGATTCTTCTCTTGTAAACTTTTAGGGTGTGTTAACATGACAACTGTACCTGCCCTAGATGTCTTCTATCCTTTCCCTGCATGCTTAAAGAAGACGGACAGGAGTGCAGCATTAAGGACATGTCAATTAGCCATGATAGTCAAAATGGAGCTTACATATTCAGGAGTAGTCTGTATGAAGCTGCTGGGTGCTTGGGTCAAGCAGCAGGTAGCGTAGCTGAGTTGTGCCGTGACTGGGTGGATATCTAGTGTAGCCTTGGAAGAGTGTGACTGACTGAGACCAAAGTTGTATCTAGCCCAGTGGTCTGTTTCTGACAGTGCCCTGGGAAGCCACAAGCTAGGTGTGGAGTCGACTGTCTCTCCCCCATACTTGCTCACTAGTAGCTGGTATTCAGAAGCGTGACCTGCCAAGCCAACTCTAAAGCTAACAAATGTTTCTCATGTATATAAGAGGGGATTTTTGTATATACCTGGACCAGCTCTTCCCTTGAATGCTCCAAGTTGTGCCAGTCAGGCCTAGGTCAGGACTTCCCTTCAGTGCATCTGAAAGTGTTCCTGGAATATCTGAAGAAATGTGTGCCTCTGAGCAGGTCGAGACTGTATTTTTCCATTGTTAGTGAATGTAGTCGGCTCCCATGCAGGCTAAAGGATTCCAGGGGAATCCCAAGCCCCAGCTCTGTGGGGACTACCTGCTTTGGAGGCAGAAGTTCTCAAATTCAGTCCCTGGCAGCATCTCCAGTTTGGCCTGGGAAAGACTCTGCTGTGAACCCCTGGAGAGCTGCTGCCGGCCAGTGTTGATAACACTGATCTAGATGGGTCAAGGCTCCAGTTTGTTGTACGCCACCTTCATGGATTCATAAGCCATTTGCTGTTTTGCTTTTGTATTTATAAGTCCTGGTGCCACTGCTGTTCGTGACTGGGTTTGTGCTGTGTTGCAGTGTTTGGATAGTTGTCTAGCATGCAGAGACACAGATGTGACCTTGCGATCACTCCTTTCAGGGTTGGCTTGAGTATCTGGACCTAATTAAGAGGAATCTTGAGCTTTTCCACTCTCTCCCCGCCACCCCATAACTCCTCCTCCAAGGTCTGGGGGATCCCTGCATGCCTAAGATCTTGTACATAGTGGAAAGGGCTTCATCTGCTTTCATGGGACTCAGAGGTGCCTGGAAAAATTCTCTCTCTGTGTGTAGGTGCCTTAATGAATTGGGCAGCAGATTTTAATATTTTAGTATTAACTACAAATGTTGCAGGTATGAAGGCACTACTTCTTGTTATCTTGCCAGGCCAAGCCACTCACCTGGGTGAGAGAAGAGGCATTCCCTCCTGTGTGTGAGTGAATGCCTGTTCTCTACCTTTTGCTAATGGTTCCTATAACCCACTAATAATGAAAACATGCTTTAGAGTTCCCAGGGACAGAGCAGACCTGTACGATTTGTGACCTGCTTTCCAATTAAGTACAAATAGCCCAAAAGGTATGTGGAAAAGCACATGTCAGCAGTTTAAATGGGGTATCTTAGCCATCATTCTGCTAAGCATTTGGATGTTGTTAACATGACATCTGTGCCTGCCTTGGATATACACCACGCTGGCCCCGCAGCTGAAGGAGGATGAACTGGAGCGTGGCATCAAGGGGGTATCAATTAGCCATGGTAGTTCAAAAAGTCTCCATGTTTAGGAGCACTGAATTGTTTAAAAAGGCTGTCACCTTACACTTATGTGTTGGGTCTCACCACACTTTGTGGCACTGGTTTGTGCTCTTTGACGCTATTAATGGGTAGTATTTGTTTCTTCTGGAATTGTTAAGGAGGTTAGTTCTTTGCTTGCGTTGTGTCAAATGGTGGTGGTGGTGGGTTTGCTAGTGTCTTATTCTCAGCAGGTTTAAAGGTGATGGTTTGGAGCGTAGACATCTTAAAAACTATCTCTATTCCTGCATGCTCTGGTTATTATCCCGGCCCTTGCTCTGGGTGCCCTTGCCTTCAGAGGCACAGCTGGGTTCCTCAGTGGTGGAGATGACCTGGTGGAAGCCCCTCCTCATGGAAGCCCACTTTGTTCTTGCCCTAGACTTCTTCAGAAGCTTTGACCTTTCTGTTCAGTGTTTGGAGAGGAGGTTATGTTCGTTCAGCGGTGACAATGGAGTTATTCAGCTGCAGTTTTTCAGTGGAGGTGTTCGGTTTTTGTCTTGTGCACCCTTTCTTAATTAGTTAATTAGTGTTTGAATTATTGTGTTGCTCTTATTGTAAGTTGCCTCAAAAAGCAAGAAAGGTGGGGAAGAAGTACTTGAAGAAGCTAATAGCTCCCGAAGGCCTGAACAACATAAGCAGGCCTTACATTCTTTTTGAAAGCCTGGCAAGTAGGAGCATGGATGAACTTCTTCTGGGATGCTGGTCTGGAGCCTTGGGGTTACTCCTGGAAGGCCGTACTTCTCCTTACCATGGTTCTTGACCCATAGAAGATGATTATATAGTGCAAGACTCTTCCTGATGAGCTTACTAGACAAATGGGCTTGCATGGGTAGAAGTACTCTCAAAGATATGAAGGATGCAGTCTATGGTGGGCTTTACAGGGTTACCAGCACCTTGAACAAAGCCAGGAAACTTTTTTTGCCTTATACAGATGCTCGTTTTAGTAGGGATGAACAAAAGTGGTATGCAGACGGACTTGGTTTCTCCATTTCTTGGGGTGGGAAGTTGAAATATTGTTGTGTTGATTGCATTGTATATCTGCCTTGTGAAGAGAGAGTGGAATAGCTGCTTAGTTAGGAAAAAACAGACAAGATATTCTGCTTGTGGAAAAAGGATTTGGGAGGGTTTTGTGTCTTGTGTTGCACTGGGAAGATAACAAGGGTGTGAAAGTGATCATATCCTTCCCCCATCTCACAGTGGATGTATAATGAGCATGGCAGTCTCCCCTTTACGACTTGCCTGTCTCTTCTCCTCCTATTCCCTGTATTGGAATAGGGAGACAGAGCAGAAGAGGAAGTGTGAAGCAGGTGCTTTAACCGCCACTCTCCTCTCTTCCATGCCTCCTCTTCTACTCTGTCCCTCTCTTTCAGTTCCAATCCAGGGAGGAGGAGCAGTGAAAACGAGTGGGTGGACAGAGGTGGCTGCCCCCTGCCAACCTGTTGCCTGAGTTACTGTTTCAGTCGGCCTTGTGAATGGGCCGGCCCTGCCTGCCTCTCTGCTCAAAGACAAATGCTAAGAGCTGTTTGCCTCCTTGCCATCCAATAGATGACTTGGGGCCTGTACCATAAATGCTTTGGGAGCATGCACATGTATGTATGGGAGCATAGATCAGCTAGTACAGTTGGCAACCTTTTTTCTCCTGCAGCCGTGACTCCGGCGCTGGGGCTGTCCTCCGGCTAGAGAGATGGCTTGGTGAGGACCTCAGTTCCCTCTCTGATGGCAGAGAATCTACCAGGCTGGGCAGTGTAACAGTATGGCCACTAAACAGTTGAACCTGAGAGCTTTGAGGCGGCGATGAAGCTAGATTCCACCTTTGCACTCTTTATTTCTTGTGCCTTTTCGTTGCTCTCTTAGATCCACAATAAAGAAGAAAGCTTGTTTGGTTGCAGTAAACAGTGAGTGAGTTTCTTTGGGGCCCCATGCAAAAGAGAGCCAGACCTGCCTGCTGTGGCCAGCCTCAGCCTCTCCTTCAGGACCCCGAGAGTGATTGGAAAGCAGGCCGCACAGGGTCTGAGCCTGTCTTCCAGGCACCACAGGCCTGGCCTCTTGGTGTGAGGCTGCCTTCCTGCCGTGTGGCTGAACGTTGAGGGATCTTTCATCACACCACCATGCTCCCCCCCCCCCGATAAAAAAGAGGCTTGCAGTGGTGTGTTGGGAACCACCTGCTTTGTGTTTCATGCCTCTCTAAACAAATTTGCTTAAGCTGTGATAACACCTGCCATATATAGACCAATCCTTAGGCCTGGTTTGCCCTTCCTCTCTCTCGCTCACACACACATGCATGCAGCCGACAAGGCACACTTGACTTCTCAGAGTGTCTTTATGCGGTGTTCGATGACTTGCAAACGAATGTGTGAATTGAAAAAAAAGAGGGTGTTGGAGAGGAAGTGGCAGCGAAACCTCTCTGGTGCAGAAGAGAGTTCAACTCAATATTATCTGTGCTTTCTCAGGAGGAAGTACCCCTCCAGGTTGAGGGTTTCTAGACCAGTTCCTGAGGCCCCGACACTAATGGACTCCCTAAGTTTTGAGTCAATGCCTGGTATTTGTCTGGGATAGTGGTGGGTACATCTTGGTGTTTTCACTTAAGTGCTGCTTAAGTGAATCAATGAAGTGGACTTGCATAGAGTCAGACCATGGGTCCCTTGAGCTTGGTATTGGCTACATTTAGGGCCCAATCCTATGGTACCCAATCCTATGGTATGCTCAAACCACTGGCGCTGAGTGTCGTGAAAGTGCAATAAAGCACTTTTCCACCAGTGGTAATGCCATTGGACTTCAGCACCAGGAGGACCCAGCTGGATCTGGAGCAGCTGGGGGCAAATATCGCTACTGGTCAGTGGCAAGGCTTTTCAGGGCAGGAGCGGGGTGGGGAGCGGGTGGAACTGGGTGGAGAGAGGGGAGGATTGGACCCAGGAAGGGGTGGAGGCAGTGACTGAGTCTGCCACTGTATCCTATGCTCCTTCCCTGGCTGGAAAACCCTACACAGGCTTCCTCAGTTCCATGCCTTCTCAGTAGCTTCCCTCAATAGCTGGCATAGCTTCAAAAAGACCCATTGGGGCTGCAGTGCTGTTACCTGGGTAAGGGAACAAACACTCTCTTCCCCTCTGGGGACTCCGGTGGCTGCCATGGCCCCATTGGATATACCAGCAACAATTTTGGTGCCGCTGTTCCTCTGGGCACTGGAGCAGCATAGGACTGGCTGCCCTTCTCTGGGATAATAAGTGAGTTTTTCTCTTCTTGGAGATGCCAGGAATTCAGGGATGTGCGGTCAGGGGAGGCAGTGCCTCCCCTATCCCACCCTGCTCCAATGAAAATATCCTCAAAGCCTCATGTGCCTCCAATGAAAATAGCCTCACATACAGGGAGAGCTTGCGGGAACAACAGCTCAGCTTCCCCTGTGCTTGTGCTTCATCCAGTTCCTGAGTGGTTGTGTGATCCTGGGGAGGGGGCAGGCTGAGCTGTGGCTGCCCCAAACTCTAGTCTAGTCTGCTGCTGGGGAAACTCTCAGAGAGACTAGAGCTTCAGCAGGAGAGCTCAGCTTCCACTGTGATTATGCAGGCACTGGGGTAGCCCCCTGAATGCCTTGCAGAGTGTCGTCATCATGTCACCCCATGCTGGGGTCTGCCTCTCCAACCTTGGACCTCACTTGGTGTGTCTGCAGGAATTGATCTTCTGCATGCAAAACAGGGCTTGTCCACTGAGCCAGGATGGGGACCATAGCTCAGTGGAAAAGCACCTGCAGGTCCCATGTTCAGTCTCTAGCAGCTATTCTAGGCATTGCTGGAAAAGCCCCCCCCCCCCTCTGCAGGCCAGCCGCCTTCCAGTGTAGGCAATACCAAACTAGACAGACCTTCAGCCTGAGTCAGGAAACCGCCTGCTGCTGTGTACCTTGATCATGCTGTTAAGGATGAAGGCATGCTCAGGGTTGCTCAGCACTGATGAATTATGCCTTTTCTCTTGCAAGGTCCTGAATGTGCCCTCTGGCTTCATAAATGTTACGCGTGGTGGAGCCACAGGGAGAGGAAAATTAGACCTGCTTTGCAAGTGTGGCTCCTCAAATCCAAAGCTCAGTTTAAAAAGGAATTGAGTAAACTCAGCAGCATTTAGGAATTGAGTATAGCAAATGTCTAGGAATCTAGATATGATATGTTGGGTATGCAAGAGCAGCAAGGATTAGGGCCCTCTCCATACTGGCACCTACTCTATGGCGTTCCTTCCCTCTCAGTTTACAAACTGTTTCCTCCTTAGAGGCTTTCCAGTGGGGCTCAAAGACGTTTCTTTTTACTCTTGCCTTTTGAGGTTCGGGCTTTTTAATATAGATATTTGAGACTTTTTAAACATTAGTTTTATAGACTTGTGTTCTTTGTAGTGGTGGTTAGTTCTGTATTCTTTGTTTCTGGCTTTTAATGAGATTTTTAATCTTTTTAATGAGATTTTCTGGCTTTTAATGAGAACATATATATAATGTTTGTTGACTTTTGTAAGCGGCTTTGAATGCCCACTTGGGAGATGAAGCGGGATATAAATTTGTAAATAAATAGGTGGGAGACTATAACACCTATTTTGCACCATCTGCGCTGGTTCCCAGTTTGCAGCTGGACCCAGTTCAGAGTGTTGGGCTTTGATCTTTAAAGTCCTTCATGGGTTGGGACCAAGTTATCTGAATGACCGCGTTCTTGCCTGTCAGCCTGCCTGGAGAGATCTGAATTGGAGGCTCTGCTTCCTGGTTTGCCATTGCCTGAGATCTGGTTGGCAGGTACAAGTGGTGATGACATTCAGCGGTGGTCCCCTGTGTGTGGAGTTCCCTTCCAAGAGAGACTCTGAAAACTTGCAGTTTTTAGGAAGGTAAGAAATGCGATAAGCATTTCTTATTTAGCAAGGCCTTCCTGTCCAGAGGCTTCACTAGGTTTCGTGTCACCTGGTGCGAGAGCTCATCACGTCACCCTCTTGATTGGTTTTCTCCTGTACCAGACCATACAGGAAAACAGCAATATCATATGCACTGCCTGAACATAGTGGCATCATTCAGGTTGGTGTAACACCCCCCCCCCATTTACTATTTGTTTATCTAAATATATCACAGCACAGGTCACCCAACAAATTAGTAACCAACAAAAAACCAGTGACAGACTCGATGGCACTCACACAACTGAATAAGATTATCGTATTAGCTCTGATACATTGAAATGAGAGCTGACTCATACTAACACCTTATTGGTTCCCTGCTGTGTCAGAGTAATACCTCATTGGTTCTTGGAACAATCAGTCCCATTGGTCAGTTTTGAGTTAAAGAAATCCACTTTTTGTTACTTAAGGCAGTCGTGTTTTTTTCCTGGTTAATTGGCCATAATATTTGATAGAATAAGGATAGTATGGTTTGTTTCATTGCATTCTGCAAGAAATTACCTTTCCAATGATGTATAACACTGTTCATCAACCTTGGGATCAGGACCCCAAGGAGGTCGCAAAGCCTCAGTTGTGGGGTCATGACAAATTATGGGAATAAAGAAGTTGAAGACCCCTAGAGCACCACCAGGGAGAGGGAGAGGCATCTGGTGTACCCCTTCAGGTCCCTGGAGATGGTGTCCCAGTCCTGCTGAGGTTCTTGTGCTAAAATAGCTTTTACTAGTGCTAGGCTTCATGGTAGCTCTTCTTCTGCTCACTCTAATATCAGAGTGAACAGGACTGGGAGGGCATTACAGGGGCAAGGGAGTGGGTGATGATAGGGATGAGGGTAGACAATAGGGTCCTGGGAGGGGAGTGGGATCAACGATGGGATCCCCAGTATCGTACTTTATATTTTGGGGTTGTTGCGTGAAAAAGGCTGAAGACATACAGCATATTATATTATTAATAAATAATTTTCCAAAAGATTTCCAAATTTTTGACCCCTAGTGTCGCACACCCACCCACCCACCCAAGAATGTCACCTGGTGCAGTCCACACCCCTTAATGACACCATTGTTTCTAACCGACTTGCTTGTTGGTTTCAGTGCAGCTATTTTTAATCTTTGCTGATACGGTTTGAGTATTCATGCCATTATACTCCAGAGGGTTATCAAGACTGCTCAGAGGATTGTTGGCTGTTCCCTCCCTTCTTTGGAGGAGCTTTACAGTGCAAGGTGTATGTCGAGAACCTTAAAATTCCTGAGAGATCCCTCGCATCCTGGTTATCGGTTTTTTGAACTACTGCCATCAGGAAGAAGATATAGGGTGATAAGAACAAGAATGAGTAGATTAAAGAACAGTTTTTACCCCAGTGCAGTGTCTAGATTAAATGCGGGGGTACAGTGATATGTTGAACAGAGTTTTAGCAGTGTGGTGACTGTATATGTAGTCTGCCTGACTTTGTTGTATTGTTGTTTTGTGGGGGTTGTATCTTGTTTTACCTTGCGAAAGCACCTAATTTCGTTGTGTTTACGGGTACAATGACAAATTTTCTATTCTATTCTATTACTGTTGGCTGTTTTGTAAACCACTTTGGTCTCTTTGGAAAAGTGGCCTAAAGGTGGGGTGAGTAAATTCAACCCAGTTGAAAATCCAAAGAGCCGTGGCCCATCCTGGTCACTGCCTAAAACCATGGCCAAGCGCTCTGTTGAGTTGCAGTGTCCACTTTGGTTTCCCATGCTTAGGAAAGACTGGAGTGAGAGTAATTAGTGAATGGCCATTAGGTGAGTTTTTCATGGAGGTGTCCTCTTTTTTTCCCCTGTTGTTTAAATGAGACCCCCACAATGGAGCCTCTGCCTAATGGCTGGAGGTGAAGGCATAAAGGGTGTGGCTCACTCTTAGGTAAACTGGGCCTGCTCCTGCAGGTCTTATGTGGAGCTCACACTATACACTCCAGTGTCAGAACCTGGGACAGCGCTCTGGGGAAGCAGGAAGGGAGATCTGATTTAAAGCTGAAATAGCAAGTGTGTCCGTCTGTCCCTCTCCACGTCCTGCAATGCTCACTTAGAAATCTCCCCCCCCCCATTTTGCTACTATCCACAAAGCAAACTTCCCTACTTTAAATGTCACCACTTGCCCTCCAGAGAGTGTGGGAGAAGCTGGGTGCTGGCCAATACGACTTTGCCACTCCACGTGGATGTGATCGCGTCATTCCATGCCTGCTTACAACCCGACTGTGTGCAACTCTCCCCACACTGCCTGCCTTCCCCAGCATTGGCCCATCCACATGGCTGACTCAGGCCATAAATTGGTGCAGGGTGTCTTCTTTCCCTCCTTTAGTTACCACTCCTCTTCCTTCCATACTCCCTGAATTTGAAAACGGAGTGGAAGTCATGCAGAGGAGAGGAGAATTTTGGCCTCAAATATCCTCCACCTCATCTCCCTGCTCTCCTCTACACTTCCTCTTCTTTTTCAAATCTAGAGAACGATGGAACCACTGGCTAAGGGGGGGGGGGATATTTGGTGCTTTGCCTGAAGTGTCCAGAAGTCTTGAGTTAGCCCTGAATTCCCCATCTTACTACCACTTATTGTGGTACTAGGGTATTTGCATTCTGGATGGTTGTGTCCTGGTCAAATGCATCCCAGTCATGATGGCTATTCAGTGGGTCCTTATTATCTGTGGCTTCATGGATTTGACCCACTGTGGGTTCCAAACCTGTGGCAAGAGGACCTCCTCTATGAGTTGGACTGCTGATTTGATTATCTGATGTGTTTGACATCTGTGGGGAACCCCCCCCCCCGTTGCCGGAGACCAACGCTAAATGCTCACTCCAGGTTCAGAGGCCATTTGAAGGAGAGCCACATTTTTCATCTTCCTTTAGTGGACTTCCCAGTGGTTGACCACTGCAAGAACTCAGCTGTTGAACAAGATGGGCCCTGAACCTGATCCAGCAGGTTTTTCCTTATACCTCCAGCCATTCTACCAAATTCCCTCTGTGCACATGCAGACGGACTGGAAGGAGCAACCAACAAAAAATATACAGTATATTCAGTCTTCATTGCTCTGTTAGGGTTGCTGCTTGTTAACATGGGAAATTACAAGCATGAAAATGAGGCAGAGCAAGAAGGTAATCAAGGGTGTTCTTGTGGCCAGAGGACAATCTGTATGTGTGTTGTGGGGTGGGGGTGGGTGGGGGGGGGAGAGCATGCATTGCAATCTCTGTCTGAGGGTGTGGGAAATGTCCATTCAAGACCCTATTATCTGATTTAAACATGGCTTGTAGTTCAACAACTGTTTTCAAGGGGACTCCGAAGGATGGAAATTCTAGTGCCTTCAATGCATATTCTCAAATATTCAAAGCATCGCACATGGGTTGCCTTGTTGCCCTTGCAGCAATCCGAGCAGGGTAGGTCAGGATAATTATCCCCATGTTGAAGATGGAAACACTGAGACTGAGGGAGGCCAACTGGTGAGTTAGTGGCAGAGGTGTGATTCAAGCCAGCGAAGTCCTGGTGTGCACCTTGGTCTCTGTAGCATAGTGAACGAAAGTTGGTGTTTTGTGTTCACAGAATAACTCTGCGTTTCCAGGCTGAAACTCTCACCTGTTTGCAGGGAGACTAGCGCGCGCACACACACACACACAAACACACACACACACACACACACGACAGAACAATGTTGATACTTCCATATAATATGAAATAGTGTGATGCTTGGTTACCCGAGAGTGGGTGCCATGTGTTCAAGCAAGCATTCTACACTCTGAGCTTGTTTTCAAAGTGGGCTGGAGGTGCAGAATATATTGCCATTTTCAAAGTCTGAACTGAGGCCTTTCAAATGTATACTTAATACCTAGAGCTGGCAAATGAGTCACAAATACAGTCATGCATTGATAGGGGACAGATATCAGTGCTGACCAGCCTCCCAGAGATGAAATCCATTGTTCGAGATTCTTCATTTAGCGCACATTCCACTGGGGGTTCTTTACCGGAAGTAACTTAGCAATGAAAAATGAGCCTTAACATTTTGTATCTGTTGAGGACAATGCTTCTGAAACAGAGGTGGGCAGACTGATCCGAAGGCTGCAGTAGGGTATGGAACTTGTACGAAGGGTGAAAATATAGGCTTGGGCACCATTTCATTTTGTTTTGGAATGCCCAACCTTCCCGGTCTACTTCCCTTTTCTGGGAGGAATTCAGAAAAGGAGCATATAAAAGTTTACTTTCTCTCTGTCTCTCCTGTTTATGGCCAGCTCTTTTAGACTTGCACTGCTCTCGGAGAGGACGCGTGCTTGCCTTATGCTCAGTTCCAGCATGCGCCTTTCTTCTGAACATGCGGATGCATCCATGCCATGTGAGGCTTCTGCATTTGGGTAGGCAGCACCAGCACTGAGATCAGTGTGCCCAGAAGGGCTCTGTGGTCAGTTGAGCACGAGGAACAGTCGGAGGGTTGGATTTTAGAGTCTCTTGCAGGCCTCACTTGACTGCCAGGACACTTTGCCCACCTGTGTTGTGAAATAGGAGCAGGTGGTGCCCGTGTCCTGTCTTGCCCCAGCCAGAACAAGCCTTGTGGCTGCCAGACTGAAATGAGCTTGGTGCTCTTCCTGTCCTGTCACCCCCCCCTTGTTTCTAAAATGACCCTCTCTCTCTTGTCCATCAACCACAGTACAACTTGGCCATCCGTCCAAGAGTTAGGCAGCTCTGGTCAACACACTTCTGAAGATCATCTCTTGCTATAGTCGGAGGCTAGCCTAACGTAGAAAATATGCATTCGTTAAACTTTCAAACGCAACTTGTAGTGTGCCCAGGGAGCTCTCCAAGGTGGACTGGATTTCCACTCCTCCCGCCCTGTGTACTCCGACAATCCCTTTCGTCAGCATGGGGCTTGTGTGCCCCGGCTCAGGTGATCGGTCTTTTATTTTTATTTTTTTTCCATCCACGTTTTCTTTGTTTTGGTGAGATTGTAATCTCCCAGCAGGGCAAGGCAGGGGAGCTGTTTCCAGCATGGCTGACGTCAGCACAGCTCTGTCGATTAGCTGGCGCTAGGCGCTGGGAAAGAGGCGCAGCTGTCGTCCCTCTCCCTGGAGACCAGGTTTATCGCTGCTGTCACTCTGCTTGCTTCAGGGAATTTACACAAAGTGGCCTTCTAAAGGATCAGTAGCACATGTGTGAGTTGATGGGGGGTGGGTGGGCAGGCTGGCACTCATAACGGGCTAACATGGGAGCAGAAGTACTTGTCTCCAGGGCCATTAGAACCTGGTCTGTTGAGCCCAAGGCACTGAAACCAAGAGTGTCTCTTGGTTTTGCGGGTGTCGCGTATGGGAACAACTGGAAAGGTGCTACATCAGGGGTGTCAAACATAAGACCCGGGGGCTGGATGGGGCCCGCGGAAGCTTTTTATCAGGCCCTCGGGCTCTCAGCTGCTTAGCAGTGCTGAGGTGGCACTGCTGAAAGGGCAGCCCACTGAAAAGGCAGTGAAAATTAGACTCTGCCATGTCTTGAAATATGATCAAGATTTGTGTGTTTTCTCTTCTGTCATTTGCAGCTGATGAGTTCCTAAGTGAAAAAAGTGCTTATTTTTCGTTATGACCGGTTTAATAACATCACTTCCTGCCTAATTAACAGTATTTAACTATTAACAGTATTTATATACCGCTTTTCAACTCAAAGTTCACAAAGCGGTTTACAGAGAAAAATCAAATAACTAAATGGCTCCCTGTCCCAAAAGGGCTCACAATCTAAAGAGATGCAAAAGAATACCAGCAGACAGCCACTAGAACAGACACTGCTGGGGTGAGATGGGCCAGTTACTCTCCCCCTGCTAAAAAAAAAAGAGGAGCACCCACTTGAAAAAGTGCCTCTTACCCAATTAGCAGGCAATTACCCAATTACCCAATGGCATCACTTTTGGCCCTCAGCAGACATCATGAATACTATTTGGCCCTCGTTATAAAACAAGTTTGACACCCGTGTGCTACATCTTAAGCAAGCTTTCCAGTTTTCCAGGACTCTTCAGCATGGTGGATGTTAAGCAAAAGCAAGTGATGGGGGTGTAGGAAGATGGGCCTGGTAAATTTCCCCTCCCTAGAGAGGTCTGCATTTTAGCTGAGTCTTGAGATGCAATCAGGAGGATTTTTCCTATCAGTTTCACTAGGAATTAAGGCAAAATGGTGCAATGGTTTGGGAGCTGGTTAATTTGGAAGATCCAGGTTCAAATCCCCTGTCAGCCATGAGGCTTCCTGGGTGATCTTGAGCTAGTCACTATCTAACCTACCTCTTAGGGTTGTTATGAGGACAGAAGAAGGGGAGGCACTATGTACAAAGCCCTGAGCTCCTTAGTGGAAGGGCTATATAAACATGTGAAAAAAATAAACTTGATAGGTTGACCAACCCACATATGCATGAATCCTCAGACTTCATCTCAAGATTTTTAAAAATAAAATACTGTTTTCTGGGGGCTGTGTCAGCCTGCCCACCTTCTCCCCCCTCCCCCTCCTTCTTGCTTTCTTTAGCATCCTACCTGTTGTAGGAAACCTGAAGAAGCTTGCTCAAGGTTCTGTGACTTTTGGGTTGGACCTAATAAAATGCATTCTTACACTATGACCTTTGGGGTTTCTTGTTTTATGGTGAACCGATGTGGCTACCTATAACTTTTATGGACTTGTTGCACAAAAGGCAGAAAAGAATTCTTAAAAAGCTTGGAGTTTTTAATCCCTAAGGTGGCACAAAACTCTTCATTGTAAAAAAAAAACAACAAGAGTGTAAGTTCTGTTTGGTGTCCTCATTCTCCCTTCCCCACCTACTGCTCGGTTTTGCTGATTAATGGAGCAGGAGTGAGTGAGACTTTGGGGATCCAGTGCAGGGCTTTGCTCCAGTGCCTCCAGCAACCTGACATTGGGGTCCAGAACTGGCATGCATCTCTGATCGAGACACTGCAGTTCAGTTGTCTCATTTGGGGGGGGAGACTGAATCTTGAAACTCCTCCCAAACAGACAGCTGGCATTGCCAGTGCGGACCACCTTGATCGAGGTGTAGACACCTGTCACTAAAACATATGCAGCGACCCCTGCACAGATCGGGTTTACTGGGTTTATTTTTCTTTGCTAGGGGTATAGCAAAAAAGGGTCACTCTTCTCCTGAAAAATCCTCTCTGCAAAGTGGTACAGAGGAGCCTCAAGGTTTCTTTTGCATGCTTCTGCCAAGTGGTTGATTTGTGTTGGAAAGAGGATCTACAGTTACCTGTGTGCCTGTTGAGTTCAGTATTTTTTTTTATTAAGAGGAAAAGCCAGCCCAAGAGAAGCAAGCATGGTTGGCAACCTTCAGTCTCGAAAGACTCTGGTATAAGCCTACAGCACCCAGAATTCCCAGTCAGTCTCCCATCCAAGTACTAACCAGGCCTGACCCTGCTTAGCTTCCCAGATCAGATGAGATCAGGCACGTGCAGCAAGCATACATGTAACGGAAATGCACCCCTTTTCTGCATAGGGATATTGATGGGGAGAAAAAGGAGACCAGTACGCTGAGAGCTGTTAGCGAAAGCCTCAGGGTGCTGCTGCATTGTCTTCGCTTGGGGCCCCCCCTTCTTCCCCTGCACTTGTTCCAAAAGGGTCTCAACCAAAATGCAAAGGAATCTCAGAGCCTCATGCAAATGTCTGTCTGGGATCAAGCCAACCATTCCTCTTTCCCCCCAACAGAGTTCTGTCAGTGATGTAGCTAGGCCATCTGGCACCTGGGCCCCCCAAACTTTAATCACCCTCCCCCAGGCCTCGGAAGGCCTTGGAGACATCCCATTTCTGCCAAAAACGACAAGTGCCTTTCTAAGGCCTCTAGGATAGTGTTTTTCAACCAGTGATGCTAGTACTGGTGGTACTTGAGGTGGTGCCTGGTGGGACCAGCAAGACCAGTAATGCAAGGTGGCAAGCAGCAGTAGGAGGCTTGGCTCAGCAGGTAGAGCTTGAGCATGTGCTTTTTGCATGCTTAAAAAAGCCCCCCTGTCTGCCTGGAGCCTCTTACCAGTGTGTGTTGCATTGTGTCTGGCCTCCCAATCCAGAAGTAACTGGTGATGACATCGTCACCAGTTACTTCCAGTGGTACTTACAACAGGTAGACCATACGAAGTGGTACAGTAAGGGACAAGTGTTGAGAAACGCTGTCATAGGAGGCCTTCTGAGGCCCGGGAAGGCAGCAGACGACCTCCCCACACCTCAGAACACTTCCCAAATGCTGCTAGAAGGTCACATCCAGGAGGTCTCTTGACCCCTCCCCCAAGCGTGGTATCCAGACCAACGTTCTTGCCATACCCTCCTTGCACTATGCCACTGAGTTCTCTTTTGTTAAAGGATTGCTCCACTGCTTCTCCTAGATTCATTTTTTATACAGGTGTGTGCCACTTAATGACGGAGACACGTTCTCCAATCTGCATTGTTATGCAATTAGGTTGTTAAGCGAACATTCCACCCAATCTAGTGCCTTTGATGTGTAAACAGACACTCCCTGCCAGATACTTGCTGGCTGCACAAACTACTGGAGATAGACTGCCACTTCTTTGCATTAAGAGCTTCTCTGCTGTGTAAACTCTGCTGCAGGCTATGGGAGACAGGATTGCCTCATCAAGGGTATCTTGATTGTGCTTTGGCCACCGTCATATATGTGATTCATCATTATGCAGTCCGTTGTTAAGCGGTGTACGCCTGTATTGGTTTGCTCTTGTGACGGTGAAGCCTGATTGGTGGAGCTGGTGTGGTGACATGGGCTATCCAGTCCTCCAAGGCCCCTCCAGGTGCACCCTGGATGCCAGCGGCAGCAAAGGAAGGGCAAATGGTTCATTTGACTAGGATAAAAGCCTGGCATAGGGCAGCATCTAAGGATGGGAAAGCATCAAGGTATAGGAAAGGCCAGGAGCTGGGAGCCCAGGGGCAAGAAGGTGAAAGGAAAGCTGCAGAGGATGCAGTGAACCCAGAGCGAGGAGTTTGGAGGAAGGGTAGTTGGAGAATGAGACTTGAGGAAAAGAGCAGAATAGACTGCCAATACATCTGGTGTGTGCAGGGCAAAGATGGTGGGTTGGTGACTCTGGGATGCCTGCCAAGGTTAGAGCAGGGGGAGACCAGGCAGCAAATGGGGCTATTGGAGTGCAAAGCTGCTAATGGGAACCGGAACATCAAGCTCAGGACCAGATCCTCCAAGGAGCCTTCCGGGCTGAGCTGTTGTACCAGCAAAAGTCTAACTGGAACTGAAGGGTTGGTAGAGAGCCAGGAAGCTTCTCACCTTCCTGGAGCTCACTCGGCCCTGCTCCAAGGCCTCTTTCTACACATGCTGCGTCTTTCCTAGGGTTGGGTCATCGGACAGGAGACTTCAGGAAGCCAGCCTCACACATCTCACTTGTCTTTGGCTGTCCCCCCCCCCCTACTTGTGACTACTCCTAGAGTTCTGGAGTCATGTGTTAGAAGGTCTAAAGCAGGCCCAGGTGGGAAATGTCAGCCCCCCAAAATCTCCACTTTCTCTGGCAGGACAAGAGCAGGCTCTTGCTCCTGGACCCGGTGTCGGCTGGACTGTGTTTGGCGTAAGATGATCCTGCAGGGGTCAGCTCTACTTCTTCATTCTGAGATGCTTCTTCCGATTGGGGGTCTGGGTGAGTCCTGGTCTAGACAGGGAATAAAAGAAGAGGCTAATCTGTCAGGGGAGCAACTGCCAAAGTTTCCCTCTAGGATCTGCCCTTTAGGAATTCATATTTTCCTCTCCTTATGCTCAGCTTGTGTATTTGATATTTGTATAGCACTTCCTGAGAGAGAAAAATACATCACTTATGTTATCTTAATGTTTACTACACCCTGTAAGGTGAATACAGTTATACCCATGTTGCAGATGGGGAAGACTGAGGCTGAAAGGGGACAGCTTATCTTCAGGCTGCCAAGTGAGAACTGATGGCAGAGGTGAGATTCAACCTTGAGAAGTCCTGATTTTCAGCTCTATTTTTTTAGCCACTGCGCTGCATTGGATCTTGATTGTAAATCAGAGAATCACCTGCTTTCTGTAGATATTACCCAAGAATGTATCACTCGTCTGTGCTCTGTCCTGCTCTGTCTGTTGCTTTCTGTGCTGACCCTGGAACGCCTTAGTGCTTTTGGAAGAAGGGTGGGTGTAGTAATTTGGGGATGGGGCTATATCTCAGTCAGTGATAGAGTCCTTGCTTTGCAATCGGATGCAAGTTCCAGGCAGCATCTCCAGGCAGGGCAGGGAAAGACCCTCCTGCCAGAAGTCCTGGCAAGCTGCTTCCAGTCAGTGCTGACAAGGCTGATCCAAGACCCCGATGGTCTGACGCAGCAGGAAACAGCCTTCTGTGGGTGGCCTCAGGCAAGCTTCTGCCTTTGATTCTGTGCTTTCTCCTCCCTTTCATCTGTAACAGAGTGATAATGCCACGGCTGTCAGTTGTAAGGACTGTTGCCATAACATTCGTGGAGCGCTCTGAGCATGCATCGCTGTGGAAGATGCCGTCATTTATAATGATCACACACACACACAGACACGCACATCTCTCAAACCTGCGGAAACACAGACCTGCTCCGGTTGCAGGTTCTCCTTCTGCCCAGCAGGTGGTGCTGCTGAGACAGCCCCTTTTCCAACCAGGTGTGGGACGAATTAGGGATGCTTGAATGGGCTGCCTTTGAACTCTGACTTGTATGTGGGGGTGGAGGCAGTGTTTTGACCCAGTTTGGCTGCTGAAGCCAGAAGCAGAGCTTGGAGGCATTGCTCAAGTTGCAAAAACTGCCCCCTCCCTTGCACTCCATCACAAGCTCTCATCTCCCTCTCTCTTTTGCCTGTCCATTGCCATGGAGAATAAGCTGTTTAAGGGACGCCAGGTGGGGGGTAAGGATAAATGGCTTCTCTTATCACCTGGTAGCCATGGGCCCTATTCAGGTATTGCCTTGCAGTGCTCTCATCTGAATGTAAAGCATTCTCTCCTTCCCAGCAGGGGAGGAGGGGGGAAATGAGCAGTAGGAAGGTGGTCTTACAAGGATGGGCTGCAGAGCACCCTTGGTTTAATCTGAACTCTGCTAGGATCTCCCCCACTTATCCATCCATCCATCCCCCCTCCCCCACTCCTGTGGTAAAGCCCCATTACCGCTTTGCAACCTGACTCTTCCCTGCCAAAGGTTATGAAATGATTTGGGGAAAGTGAGAACCTGCCTTCCAGCTGAAAGACAGCCAGAATGGTGTAAGGGTTGGCATGTTGGATTGCACTTGGGGGAGGGGAGATAATCTGGGCTCAAAACCTCACCTGCAACAGAATCCTAGGAAACCACTCCCTACAGAATCTGGCCATTGGTCCGGCCACTTCAGTATTCTTGACTCTGATTGGCAGTGGCTTTGAAAGAAATCTTTCTCCGCCCTAACTGCAGGTATAGTACTTGGGACTCTGGAGAGCAACTTCGAGTTACTATTGATAATACTGGGCTAGATGGACAAATGGTGACTCATTACAAGTAGCTTCATATCTTGGTAGACAGAAACTCCCTCACCATTAGAATGGTAGCTGAGTCCCTCTTGTACTCCAGGTCCCACCTGCTCCTGAGCTTCCTGGTGACCTTGGGGCCAGTCTCTCTCTCTCTCTCTCTCTCTGAGTTATTGTGAGAATGAAATGGATTAAAGTTGTGCCTTCTTATATTTAACAGAGGAAAGCAATTATCTTTCTTCACTCCCAGCATGGTGTCTTTTCCTTTGGCTCTTGCTGGAGTCTCCTCTGTACTTTTTTTAAGATTGTAAGCACTTTGGGGGCAGGACACCATTTGATTTATTTTACTATGTAACCCACTTTGTGAACTACACCTGTTGAAAAGTGGTGTATAAATCATCATCATCATAATTTCGGATCCTCAGCTCTGAGGATTTTGGGGGCAGGCCGAGAAGAGAACTATTGGCGGTTGGAGCAATTGCTTGGTCATATCAGGAGGACGTTAAGGTTGTTTTCTCCATATCCCCAACCCTCACTGGGTGACAATTCTGGTATCATTCCAGCAGTAGCCCCATTTGCAGTAATCAATGGACACCCTCCCACTTTTTGGTATGTGTGTTTGTGTGGTATGCATCATATGCATACAGAAGATACTGTATAATTGTTCTGTGAATGTCTGTCCTTTCTGTCTCTTCTTAGGAATGCTCAAGAGTTAAAATGGTTAATTAAAAATATTCAGTAAAAAAGTGCACAGGATAGTGTATTGCGTGATTAAGAGCTCAATCCTGAGCTCTAGTGCTGGCGGTATGAGTGTACCACCAGCGCTGGGTGCCGTAAACATGCCGTAAAGCACACTTATGGCGCCCTCTGTGTATGGACTGCCCTACACCCTCCCTGTAGGGACAGTTGGTGCTGAGCCCAGTGCTGTATGGACGCCGCCCGGAGCAAGGGAAGAGCTCTGGGCTAAAGTAAGGTTTTGTTGGGGTGGGTGGGTGGGGGGAGCAGTGGAGCTCTCCTCTGCCGGATCCAGTGCTCCGTGTTGGGCAGAATAGCCAGCATAGACTGGAGGGGACCCATTGCGGGGCCTGCACCCTTACCTGGGGGAAGGGGGCAAATGTCCTCTTCCCCTCCCCCCAAGGAGACTCCGGTGACTGCCATAGGATGCAGCAGTAGCCATTTTGGTGCTGCTGCTCCTTTGGACGCCGGGCAGTTTAGGATTGGGTTGTCAATGTAATTAAAAGGTACAGTAAATATAAACAGAGCAAAATTAAGAAATTAATCCTAAAAATATATATAACAGATTATTGTACACCAGTACAATAATATACCTATTATACCTAATAATATACCTAATAATGTACCGCCAGTAACCAAATATACCAATTTAATTGTTCTATCTTCATGAAGGCGTGAGTATATAACTTCATTTATATCCTGCCTTTCTGCCATCACAGGATTCGAGGCCGTGTCCAGAATGTTCCCAGGCAACCCCCTCCCCAGCTGCTGACCTGACCTAGATCCTGCTTAGCTTCCACAAGGTTGCTTCAATATGGGCCTTCAGACCATGCTTGGGAGAAAAAAAATAGTCTGAGCTGCCCTGGGAACGTATTAAAACTGTCTCGCACCTTTTGAGAGGCTGCGTCGAGTCTGCCTGGAAAGTCTCCTGAACTCCATCTTTTGATTTTTCAGAGTTCAGATTGTTGGGTAATCCACAAGTTGTCCTCACTATTTCTCTCCCACCCCTTTTGCTTACCATCTAACCTGACAAAGAATCCTAATAGATTCTAAAGTTTGCTGCATTTGATACTTGCGTTTGAAGCATTTCGTTGTGATTTGCTCTAAGAAAGGCTTTGCTGTACTTTGGGTTGTAGTGTTTAATTCTAATGGACTACACACATATCTGAGTGTGTGTAATATTGATCAAAGGCTTGTTATCCTAGCTGGTATGTATAAATATATAATTGCACCCATACTAAATAAAAGAGGACATGCCAGAAGGTCACTTGGTGATGTTTTTTCAGCCCAAATGCTTTGACCTGATGGGCGAGTCCTCCTCCAGCCGGGTGTTTTCTCTTTCCCATCTTCCAAAGTGGCAAGAGAGTCTGGGAGAGCTTAAAGGAGTCTGGGAGAGCTTAAAGAGTAGCAGGGAATAAAAGATAGGTTGTCTTTGGCTTGTGGCACTGAATGGAAACTTCCTCTCACACCTGGACCATGTAGCTTTACTTGGAGTCCTATTTCCAGTGTGAATATCCTTCATGGAATGTAACTGAGAGGTACGCTGTCTTCTCCAAACTCCCCTTTTGCATGTCTGTGGCAGTTGAGTTGGGGGTTTGAACCCCCAAGCCTCTGTGGCTGAGAGCTCTAGCAGTGAGGGCTTCTATACTGGGACTGCTGTGAAACTCATGTTTGCACTAGTTATCACCCTCTTGATGACGAGGGGTTGTCATCTGCTTGGGAAAGCACCTGCTTGGCATGCAGAAGGTCTCAAGTTCAATCCTTTACATTTCCAGGTGGGGTTGAGAAAACTCCCTCTAAAACCATAGAAAGGTGTTCTCAGCCTATGGTGCCTTTACTGAGCTAGCTGGCCCAGAGAGCTGACTCAGCAGGAAGCCACTTCTGCCTTGCTTTTTTGCCAGCCTCAAGACTGGTTTCTCAGTTTTCCAACAGCAAATGGTTGCCATGTCTATCCTTTAGACCAGAGGTTCCCAAACTTACCATGGTCATGGTGGCCTCTTCTCTCAGGTGCTGCCATCTTGGATTACGCAAGATATTGTGAGAATTGCATGAGCACTTGCGTGATCAAAGATGGCAGTGCCCAGGAGATCCAGGAAGATGGACTTGTGCAGTTCTGGTGGAATCCAAGACGTTGGGGCCTGGGAGAGCCTGGAAGAAGAGGCCCCCAGGGGCAACCCAAGGCATCCCTGTGAGTTCACCACACTGCAGCACACGGTTTGGGAACCACTGCTGTAGACTTAAGCTTGTCACTTGTCTCAGCTACTTTCCTTTCCTATTATCCGATATGCCTAGTTTCAATGTTTGTTGTCGTGTTTTCCTTCTAATTCTCCCCCCTCCCACGCACACGCATACTGCCGCTTCTGATGAAGTGACCTGTATTTCGTGGAAAGCTTAATGCCGAAACAAATTGGTTAGTGTTTCAGGTGTCACAGAACGCCTTGTTTGCTGCAGGCTGGTACCTGTGTGGCTGAGAGATGATTGCAGACGGATGCTTGGGTTGACAAGTGATGAGCAGGTGAACTGGGAGAGAAAAGAAGGGAGTCTTCCTGCTCGATGGACTCTTGATGCTGTCAGATAAAAATCCAAAGAAAAACCCTTGCGCGTGACAGTGTGGGTCAACACTATTCTGTATTCTCTGTGTGCATATCTTGTTACCACGGAGTTGCTTAGTTGTTGTACATCCTTCCTTGCTTCATGCCAGTGCTTTTGTTGTTGGGGGGGGGCAGAAAAGGGGAGAGATGGGAATTGAAAGTCATTTTGGCTGTTCTTGAAACTTTCATCCTGTTTCTTACAGCCCAATCCTAAGCCCCGCTTGCGCCCAGGGTTACAGTGGCGCCATAATGGTGACCACTGCATCCTAAGGGGCAGAGAAGCAGTGCCAGGTCTCCGCAGGGTAAGGGAGCAAGCATTTCCTTATCCTGTGAAGCACCCAGGTGACCCCAATGGGTCTCCTTGGATCTGCACCTGCTATTGACCGGGCGTAGAATGAAGGAGACCCATGTTGGGTTTCTCCGCTGGGAGGGGGGTCAGGATACAGCAGCAGAGTCTGCCAGCATTTCTGCCCCCCTCCCGGGCCTGCTCCTCCCCTCCACCTGCTCTCCTTCCCTAGTTTTGCCCTCTTCCCACCCTCCCCCCGCCCCAAACAGCCCTGCTACCAGCTCGCAGCAGTACTTACTGTCGGGAGCCTTGTCGGCCATCTTCCTGGGCCGACTGACGCTGGGCCAGCGCTGGTGGTGTGCCAGTACCGCTGGTGCATAAGTGCCTTACAGCACATTTTACGACAGCCAGGCCACAGTCCATGGGATTGGGCCCATAGTCTTTCCAATGGGAATGAAGAATTCCCTGGAGAACTCTCAATGCATGGGCTCCATTTGGAAAGGAGATGAGCTGGACTGGGATTCTAAAATCTATGGAGGAGTTGGGGTGAGGTGGAGAATTTTGGAAGCATCCCCGATCATGAGCAATTTGCTGGGGGGGGGGGGGAACATGCATTGTACTTTGTATCAGTCCTGGAGCGTGAATGGTGGTCAACAGCTTCCTCTCCCACTATGGGCGTTAATTAACATAACCCAGCCCTCTTTGTTTTTGCTGTTTCCCAAATCCAGCCTACACCCAGATCAAGACAAGACTCAATATTTCCTCCTAAAAATGTCTTCATGCACAAGACCCATCTGGTTTTTATTTTGCAAGTGGCAATTTTAGGGCATGGAATATGAAGCTTTAAAACAGTGCAGTGGGACGGACGTGAAATTTAAACATTGAGGTTTAAACACTGAAATAATTTTAAATATTTTTTTCCCGGTATTTTTTAATTTTCTCTTTCTAACCATCAAGCTGTATTTGGTGATTTATTATTCTGTATTTGAATAAGAACTACAGTATCTATCATCTATCCATCCATACTGCAGTGCCACCTGGTGTTGGGAATGGTGAGTGACACTCTAGTAGAGAGAAAGAGTGGTGACAGAACATTGGGGTATCCATTGGTGGTTTGTGTTGCGTTGTAGAGCAATTGAGATGGACGGTGCTACAGTCACACTGAGAGAAGCAATCCCCCAGAGGTGTGTTTATGCTCCTGATGAGACAGTCTTGCCTTTTGGGATCACGCTTCTTTTTAAACGTTGTTGTTGTGAAGATTGTGTTGACATCAGGGGAGAAAATTGTTTAAGCAGAAGAGTAAAGGAGTGTATTTGTTTTTGGACCTGAAATGTTTGGGGAAGGGGGAGCTTCAAAAATTAACCAACTGGAACTATGGACAAAGGGGAAAGTGTATGATTTTCCTCTCTGTGCGATACAAAGTATTCTAGAAACGGGGATCAGGCTCTTTGTAAAGAAAAGCCGTGATTCCCAAATTGCCAAATCTCACATCTCCCATGTGGGAATTGCACCCATTTAGTGTAGTGGCTAGGGCAGTATTTCTCAACCGCTGTACCGTGGCACACCAATGATCCACAGGTGTGCCACAGGAGTTTGGGGGAGGGCCATTTATTAGTACAACCATTGGGGGATGTGAGCCCCCACCCTCCCCACCAGCAGCATGGTGTGCTTTGTCAATTATCCAAACACTGATGGTATTCCTTGTCAATTTTAGCACCTTTGCAGCGTGCCATGAGATGAAGAAGGCTGAAAATCCCTGAGCTTAGACGTCAGGATTAGGGCCCATGGAAACCTAGGTTCGAATCCTGGCCCAGCCATGTCATTCTCTGGGTAACCTGGAGCTGATCACTGTCCTGGGGCTGAATCTCCCTCACAGTGTGGTTGTGAGAATAAAGTAGGGGTCAGGGTGAGGAGGAAGCCATGGATGCCCCTCTGAAAGGAAGCGAGAGATAAAAGTTTTACAGTATAACTATTCCCATCAAAAGACTGAGTCAGTCCCTTGGCTGAGCTTGGACTTCAGTCTGCCTGCAGGACTAACTGCACGTGATGTGCATGTTAACAGCCCCAATACTGGTTATTTAAATATAAACATGTACTTATTTCAGACCTCAGTTAGTTGCTTGGACTGGCAGTTCTGAAGTGGAATCCACAAGCAGAGGAAGGGTTAAGCCAGGCTTTCAGGCCCCTGACCACATGGCCTTCCGGGGTCCACCCAGGCCTCTGGCTTACCTGGCTGCTTCTGGTGGCAGGTGGGCACAGTTCCTTCCCTTGCCAGGCTGAGTTGTGGTGCCCGGGGCAAGCTTTTGGTGTGACCCACCTGATGGTTTTCTAGTCATCATCCCCCACACTTCCCTAGTGACATCACAAGAAATGAGTGATGCAGAGAGAAAGTTTGCATTGAAGTATTTACTTTTCATGTCTATACAGGTGGGGCCTTAGTATCCACAAGGGATCGGTCCTCTGACCCCCTCTCCACGGATACTGAAAACCGCGGAGAAGCAAACCAGTGGTTTTTGGCCCCTTAAATCCTCTGAAGGGTTTCCCCAGAGGCTGCAGGTGGGTGGGTGCTGCTTCTGCGGGCTTCAGAAAGTCCTCTGGTCCCCTTTGGAGGTTCAGGTTGAACCAAGTCTGGCTCAGTGCGTGTCCAAGGGATCTGTGGATAGAAAACCTACTGATAAGAAGGCTCAACCTGTACACCGTCCTCTTTCCATGGAATTCTGGGCAGTGCACATAGCCCCTCCCTGTTCTTTTGAGCCTCATGATGCCTCTGAGGTAGGACAGGGTAAGAGGTAGCAACTGGTTAGTAATTGCTCAGTAAGCTTGTGGCTGAGCAGGATTTGAATTCAGGTCCAAGACTCTTGACATACTCAAGTAGGCAACCTCACTTGCCACGTGTATGCCCATGGGTACAGACAATGGTCAAGCACGTTCCTTATTCGAGTTACTTTAACCACTTCATTTTCCTTTACTGAAGTAACCTGAGCTGCTTTTTTTACCTTCAGAGAGGACGTCACCCGTTTGTGAGAGAAGGTGGCATTGATGGCATACAGTGTGGGGCAATTTCAGATGTTCTGATCATGCATTTCAGGTGATTGCAAAGTCCCTGAGGAGCATGTCCTCAAGAACATCGCATGGTATCTTGAGAGAGAGGCAAGGAAGTGAATTGACCAGCCAACAGGGTTCATTTTTAAGTCCTTAAAAAGCAAAGGATCTTATCTTTTGAACTGAAAATGTAGCCTTTTGTTTTCAGTTCTTGCTTGTTTGTGTATGCTGTTTCAGAACGCCATTCCATACTTTTCTCTTAGGAAAAAGTGACACATGATTTACTATGCATAAATAATATTTTAACAGCATTTTTTGGTTCTGCTGTCATAAATACACAAATATTTTACTGCACACTGTTATCATGTATTTATTTTATGGATGTCTAATATATTTGATGATACTTTTCTACTTTAGTTTCTTTCATGTTGGCTAGGGTAGTTTGATTTCTTATCATGTGGAGCAAACAGTCTCTTAATTTTATGACTGACTTTACTTTAAAATTAATTTATTACTTATGACTTATAAATTGTCAGAATGTGAATCAGACTTGACAATGCAAACAGCTTTTTATTGTAGTTTTTTTTGGGGAGGGGACAAAGAAATAAGGTTGGTATTATACAAAGCTTCTGTTGCCTTTTTTGAGATTCAAAAACTGCAGGGGTACCCTTGGACTTCTTTTGAACAACCTGAATGCCAGACCAGAACCCCCGAAAAGTGATTGATAAATGCTTCACAAAGATATTGGTAGATTTATTAGCTGTCTGCATGCATAATTAGCTGTCTGTCCCTGCCCATGCAGCAAAGTGAAGGGAAGCACATGTTTTTGTAGGCCATGCGTTTTGGGGAGTGGCAGACTTGAAGCAATTTTTCTGCTACCTCACGTGGTCACCTCTAGCGCTTCAAAGTTGGCACGGCAACTCCTAGGTCAGGCCAAGTCTATGAGCAGCACTGGTCTAGCCTATGAAAGAACACCCCTTCTTCTGCTTTCTTTCCTTCCTATGTGGGTGGTAGTTCCATAACTACGGTGCCACAACCAAGAAGGCCCCACTTCTAACGGCCACCTCCCCATGTCATTCGGGGGTGCAGCACTCAGCAGGACCCCCTCTGAAGATTGTAGGGAGTGGACCAGAGTGTCTGGGAAAAGGTAGTTCCCAAGGAGCTCTGGTTCCAAGTTGTGAAGGGCTTTAAAGGTCAAAACTGGCACCTTGAATTGGGCCCTGAAGTGAACAGGCAGCCAGTGAAGTCACCAACCCACTGGTCCAACAGAAACAAACTACTGGTAATTGCACGGGCCTAAATTGCCTTCTCTCGTTATGCCCTAGACCAGTGATTTTCAACCTTTTTCATCTCACGGCACACCATCAGCTTTTTGACAATTGACAAGACACACTGTGCTGTCAATGGGGGCTCGCATCCCCCAATGGTCCTATTGATAAATGACCCTCTCCCAAATTCCCGTGGCACACCTGGTGACCATTCGCGGAACACCAGTGTGCCACAGCACAGTGGTTGAAAATGGCTGCCCTGGACATAAAATTTACTATATGTATATGGTTGCTAACCAAACAGAACTTTGTAATGTTGCAAATGTCACTGGTGCATTCATTGTATCTCCGTGAGACAGTGCTGTATGCGTGTGTGGGATGTGTGTGCATTTGTGGAACCATGGGGAGGAATTCGGTTCCGGCACAACCTGTCACCATCCCTCCTTCTTGAACTTTAGGGGAACGGCAAAGTCTCATTTAGGTCCCTGGGCGTTTGATATGGAGTGATCACAAAGTAGGTAGTTAGGTTTGTCACTGATGGTTTGGAGTAGGGTTGGCCCATCTGTGAGACCAATTGAGGCATAACAGCTCCTCCAAAACTTTGGGCAGAATTTTGTTGTTGTTGTTGTTGTTGTTGTTATTTATTAAGTCAGGTTGACAACTGCACCTTGAAGGGAGAAATGGATAAATAGAGGTTCTATGAAAGTTTCTCATGGAATCATACTTGCAAAAATCCCATTGAAACCTGGGGTTTATTATTCAGCCTGCCGTTGTAAGCTGCCTTGAGTCTGTGACAGTGATTCCCAAACGTTTTAGCACTGGGACTCAGTTTTTTAGACAGGACCCATCTAGGTTTATCAGACTTTTAAAAAAAGAAATCTAGAAAATATTGTTTTGGTTATCTATAAGAACCTGAAAAAAGACCCTCAAACATTGATCTCCCTCTATTTAGTAATTCTTGCAAACTTCAGGAGCTCAGTTCCTTGCAGGGCAATTAGCAGCTATCTTGTAAATTGCAGGAGCTTTTTGCAGGATAATTAGCAGCTACAGTATCTGATATTTTTTTTAATAGCCTCACCAAAAATCAGGTCGCAACCCACCAGTGGATCTGGAGCCACAGTTTGGGCATCACTGGTCTATGAGAAAGGCAGTATATAAATACCGTAATTCAATAAATAAATATTATGAATACTTACCAACTCTAAGAACCCTAGTCTTGGCTACTGTTGAGCCTGACCAGGCTATAGCCTCAAAACAAAATGGTGGCAGCAACACTATGATGACCCACCTGAGGTTATGTTGCAACCCAACATCTGGGTCCTTCAACCCACTGTTGAAAACCTCTGTGCTACAAAGCAGAGTGTGAGAGAGAGAGGTTTAGGGGCAAGCTTGGACAGGCAGAGAGCACAGCATTGGGGAGTGGGGGTTCTTTTGAGAGACAGCGGCTCTGACCACTCCTCTCCCTGCTCTTGTCTTTCTGCAGAGCAAGCTGGTGAAGTATTTCAGCCGTCAGCTCTCCTGCAAGCGGAAAGTGGCCCTGCAGGAGCGCAATGCCAAGCTGGAGGGCTTCCCACAGCTCCTGCACTGGTTCCGCATCGTCAACATCCGCAAGGAGGTCATGGAGGTGAGCCAGTCCGGTCGCCTGGGCGTGTGCATCCCAAACCCCTGAGATTGCTGGGGCAGGGCTTGGTGATGTCACGAGGCAGGGCTTGGTGATGTCACGAGGCTGCAAACTCTTGAAGAAGGAGGGAATTCTGGTCTGGGACGGAGCCCAACCAGTGGCATAGCTACTGGGGTGCTGGGAGTGCACACCGCATTGGTTGACCCACAGACCCGCACAGGGTGGTGATACCACTACTGGCCAAAATTTTTAAAATCTTATTTTTTTTTTTAAATACCATCATGTTATATTTCAGTTGGTGTGTAATTTCATGCAGAATGCAATGAAACAAACTGCATTGAAATATCTCTATTCTATCAAAAGTTATTGCCAAAAAACCAGTATGGACAGGGCACTGGTGCATCGCCATGCCCACCCATTGCATGGGAGGAGATCCATCATGGAGGTGAAGTACTGACCTCTTGCACCAGGTGATTCAAGACCTAGTGACACTACTGAGCCCAACACTAAAAGGGTCAAGGCCCACCAGTGGCCCAAAAATAGTACAGTGAGCTAACAAGGGAAGGGAACAATGAGTTTCAGGGTGGGGGAGAGCTGTGCATATTCTAACCCCCTACTCCTCTCCAAGTTGGCATCCTTCAGTTTTGAAAGACTATGGGATCGCGCTCTGAATAGTGGTTCTGGAACAGAGTGTCCTCTCCAGTGCGTGAACCCTGGGTAAAGTAGATATGGAGGATAGACTGTTACCCATGCAGCAAATCCCCCCTCTCCATGTCGCTGAAATGGTCCAATGGAAAGGCAGAGGCCAATACGGTTGGTTCCAGCGGCGTCGCAGGAGTTGCCAGAACGTGACTGTGTTCAGCCATGAACTGCCTCAGGGACTCTGGCTCCGGATTTTGCCTCGAGGTTGACTCCTGAAGCCTTTTCCATAACTGGATGTAGCCACAAGGCAGTGGAGGTTTGGGATCAGAGTTTTCCTTCTCTCAGATGAGCTGCCTTCCCAGGCTAACGAGTCCCATCTACCCGGCGGCTGTTTAGTTGCCTCTTACGACAAGTACAGCCAAACTGAGGGCCTATTCTTATCCCCACCCCCAGGGGAGACTTATGAAGAGCCACACAAGAAGGGGAGCCCAGCCCCAGGGGAGGCTTATGAAGAGCCACACAAGAAAACAGTGGCACCTCTCCAAGTACCATATTCTTTTGCTTCATTCCAGAGAGAGAGCCAGAGCATGCAGCACCAGTGGTGTGGGTGATACAGGCCCCTCCCATTCTGCTACCTTCCCCCTCCCCAATATGTAAGGGGCCAGTCCTGGATATCTGGTGTTGCTTTTCAAGGACACTAAACTTGAGACAAGATGGCTAGGTCTGAGGCAATTCTTGAACAAGCCCACAAGAGGGCAGCATTTCTCCATGAAGCTTTTTTTGTGTCATGAAAAGAATATTTGTTCATTGGTGAAGTCAGAAATGGTGATTCTCCTTTCTGGCTTTGGAGTGCTTCCTTCTTGCATGCACCTAGGGCAGCTTGGTGGCACTCCTGGGAAGAGGTAAAGGGGGGTATCCTCCTTGGGCTCACTGCAGACCCTTGTAGGGTTGAATATAACAATAGGAGCAGCAAAACAGAGCTAGTGAGAAGTTTTAATATAGTCTCTCCTTCTCTGATCTTGGCACCAGCCTCTTTCTTCTGATTCCTGGTTTTGAAAAGAGAGAGGGGAATGGAGCAGGAGAGGATGTGTAGTAGAGAAAAGAGGATAGTGGTGGGCTAGAACATTGAAGCCACTCTAGCCCACCACTCTCCTCTCCACCACATTTCCTCATTTGCCCCATTCCTGTTTTTCAAATCGAGGTCACAGGAGGAAAAGGAGGAGCGGGTGGCAGTTGGCAGCAGGTATCCTGCCCAGTCTGCTGCCTGAGAGAACCACCCCCACTCATCCACCATTGACAGATTGCTCCAAAAGCTCCACCTTCCATATGGTGAACTCGCACTACAGTAGCTTATCCTGCAGCAACTCAAAAGGGGCTTTTAAAAAATTTAGTTCAAAGAAATTATATGGAGAATTAAAAAAACAAAACACACACACCTCTGTCCTATAGCTTGATATCAACAGTTCGAAATGAGCCTCGCCAGCTTAAAACATCTGCATGTACTCTGTTAGTGATTTAATTCCCTTGCATGCACATCAGAGCCCTGGTGCATCTCCGCATCACTCAAAAGGCCAGACTCCTGGAACTGGTTCCATTGCAATTGGCATTGCAAGACTCCCAACCATCAACAGGGACAGTGTCCAGTTTTCTGGCACTGGACCTTTAATAGACCACTGTGTCTACTTTTCCCCTACAGTTACCTTTTGTAAATGCTTCCTAAAACTAACAGTGTGAACTATTAAGAGCTGTCATTCTCCATCTCTTTTTAAAATGTGAGCTTTTGGGGACAGGAACCCATTTATTAATTGTTCCATGTAAACTTTTTATTAACTTCCTCCGACTTCCTGAATTTGAAAAAGGAAGTTCGGAGGAGAGGAGAAATGGGACAGAGCTCCTCCACCCTTTATTGCTGCATTCCCCTCTTCCTTCCTGCATATTCAGGAGCAAAAGCCGTGGCAGGCAACAGCGCCATTTAGCATCATAGATGGGCCGGCTCCACTCCACAAGGTCTCTAGAAATGTATTATTGATGAAAATATTTTCAAACTGACATTCATGCCTCCATCAGATTACAGCCCTGCAGGAGCAGAATATTCAGAATCCACAACAGTGCGAGTATTTATGCTCAAGTAGTTCTCAAAAAGATGCAACTTCGTGACAAACAAATCGCCCATTTGTCTTCCTGCCTTGGCTCCAGTGCAATTTGCAAGCTTAAGACTCTGTGCAATAGGCCATCCCTAACTATCTGGGAGTGTACAAGAGCTCCTCTTCTCAGCATCGGGGCATTGTGGCTGCCCAGATAAAGCTCTCAGTTGCCCTCAACAACCAAGCAACTGACTGAGGGGCCCAATCCTATCCAATTTTCCAGCACTGGTGCAACTGCAATGCAGCCCCAAAGTAAGGGAACAAATGTTCCCATATGTTATACACAGGCCTCTGTGACTGCTGCCCCACCACAAGATGCAGTGCGTGCCCCATTGGCACAGCTGCACTGGCACTGGAAAATTGGATAGGATTGGGCCCTGAGTCGCTGCGTGTTGCATTCAGCAAAGGGTATTTCTAGAAGAAGCAAAAGCTTGGTGATGCCAGCAACTAGGGAGCCTCTAGCCCCCGTCCCTTCAATTGCCCTTAGGTGCAGAGGCCCAGAGTTGTCTCCAGTGGGAGTTCAGGCCACTGACAATTTCTAGGAATAGAAACTTTCATCAATACTGAATTTGTTATCCGTGATTCAGCTGACACAGGTTGTCAGGTCTGTGAGAGAGAAGGAAGCGAAACATCTTTCTATACCCACTGGAGCTGGGCAGTTGAACTTTGGTGTAGCAACCGTCTTGATTACACCTTCCCTTATTGAATGAGGGTTGATATTTAAGCTGCTATGTCTGCCACGCGCATATGTTTGTGTTTGATCCTGCTGGTGGGAAAAAGCATTTCTGTTGCACATGTTGTGTGTTTTGAATGAGCTCGCACCGGTGTTAGATGTCATCACTTTTTGATGCCAAATTCAAAATTAGAAAATGGAAGAGCATGTGGCTTCTGTGTGGACTCGATGTTTTATGGGGGGCGGTTGCAGAGGGAGTAGTCTGAGAGAAGTCAGCCTGGATGACTTGGATTATATTCTCACTCAGAAGGTGAATTTTGTCTCTGGGCTGCAGGGCCGACCCAAAACTTCCATGCTATGCTCCTTACCTTGTGACGTGCCAGTCTTGCTTTGGGGCAGGGGAAAAGGGACAGGGAACATAGTAGAAAAAGAGGTGCAGCGGAGGATGGTGAACTTAAAGCACCTGAGACACTCTAGCCTGCCACCCTTCTCTCCACTTTCTTTTCTGTTCTGTTCCCCTTAACACTCCAGCCCAGTGCTCTCCCCTCTATACGCTTCATCTTCCATTCTGTTTCTCATAATGCTCTAACCCACCACTCTCTTCTATCCTTCACACTTCCATTCTAGCCCCTTCTTCCTTTTTGTGTCCAGGTAGTAGGAGAAGGAGGGGGAATGGTGAAGGCTGGTTCTCTCCTGGATAAAAGGGAGGAGGTATTGGCATTTGGTTGGGAGGTCTTGGGCACACCTGAGCAGGAGTAGTAGTAGTAGTTGTTGTTGTTAATAAGCATGTTGGAGAGAACCAGGTTCAGTTTGTGGGTCACTGGGTGCTAATTTCACCAGCATATTTCTCAGGAAGATGCGATTCTCTTCCTTGCCTCACCTTTCACTCTTCCTTCCCCTAGGAGATCACACCTGGCCAAATGAGCCTGGAGGAGCTTCTAGAAATGACCGATGACCAGGTCTGTGAGACGCTGGAGAAGTTTGGGGCCAACAGCGAGGAGTGCGCACGGCTCAATGCCTCCCTCTCCTGCCTCCGGAACGTCCACAAATCAGGTGCGGAGCTAATCTTGTTCTGTTCCATAAGGTGTCACCATAAGATGACATGCATGCCTTAAATGGTTACAGCCTCTTGTTCCTGGTTACTTCAGTTGTCTCTGGCATTCTGAGCCAGAGAAGAGCTTTGGGGAGGGGAAATTGGGCTCAATTCATAATATAGCTGAACATTACGAGTCTTGGAGGGGGAAATTGGACTTGATTCATAATGTGACTGAGCATTACTAGCTGGTTGGACTCATATTTCAGCTATGAACCTCACCCGCACCATTCTGTTTTAGCCCTGACTCGGTGAACTATGGGGGGAAAATAGAAAACTATATTTGCAGATCTTCTTTTTTGTTTTCTATTGTACATCACTGCCTCTGCTCATGTGCTGCACTGAGTATTTTCATGCTTGCAACTTAAATTGCTTTTGAAGTCTCTCCTGCTCTATTAATGCAACTCTCTGAATGTTGTTAATCCTGAAGAAATGGCAGCAGGACATTTGTAATGCAAATGAACCTTCTGGCCACAGTTGCCTATTCCCGGGTCCCGCATTTGCATACTGAACCACTTGAAGCAAGAACACACAGCCCTGTCTGTGTCTGTCTGAGATGTGAACCTGGGACTTGACGCATGCAGAGCAGAATTCTGCCTCTGAGCTTCAGCGCCTCTCAGTGTACGGTGGAGAGCAGGTAATTCTCTGATCATCAGTTCTGCTCTTTGGAAAGGGGGTTGGTGAAGGAATGTACTGGAGTGGCAATGCTTTGTGTTGTCGTCTTTCTCCTTAAAACACTTGTTTTGGGCTTGACCTGCTGGTGGTGTTGATCTGTCCTCTCCCTCCCTGCACGTTCTATCAATTTGTTCCTCTGGGCTCTCTTTTTACCGCCCGGTCCTGCCTCCGCTTTGGTATCTGAACGGGCCCTTGTGTCGCTTCCCTGGTGTACAGGCGACAACAACATCACAGTTGCCTAGCAACTTCAGGGCAAATTCCACAGTTGCAGCTGGCCCTGTAGCCTATGGTTTGCTGGCATTCACGGAGCTGTTGGGTTCTGGGGCATGCACATGTATTTACGAACAAGCAGGGAGGAAATAGCAAAGAACCAGCTTGGGGTTGCCACAAAAGCAGCGATGTGGGGACATCAGGGCCACTTAAAGCTTGGTTGCATGTCCTGATGGTCAGGGTTAATAAGACAAACCCTCCTTGATCGGGCCAGCTCCATGACGGAGCTGAACTAGAGTCACCCATGGTCTGAATGACTGAAGATATCAGAAACACCTGGAGCTCCGCGGAAGAGCCTGTGGTTTGCATGCAGAAGGTTCAATCCCAGCCACTTCCAGCTAGTACTAGAAAAGACCCATGCCTGTGGAGATGCTGCCAACCTGGGCTGGTTGGCCCAAGGATCGAACTTGACTTAAAGCAGCTCCCTAGGTTGGCTTCTGCAGCAACCTTGCTCCATAGCCTCAGGAAAAGATAGTGCAGTGATTCTCCTAATCTTCCTGCAGAGGCTGCACCCTTCTTGGCTTTATCAAGAGGATTGCCTTCAAGCTGGGGGCTTGTGTGTCTGCAGGAAGGAAGGTGATATTTGAGGAATGCTTGTTGGGGTCCATCACTGGGATGCAAGCATCCCCAGCCTGAGTGGTGCTGAGTTTCCAGGACATCTATCCGTGAGGCTGAGGGGGTTGCTTCTTGTGGTGGATTAGCAGAGAAATGTCCATCTCTACTGCTTCTTCTCTCCCTACTTTTGCAAAGGAAGAAGGGAATGGGGAAGAGAAGAGGCGGTGTGGGGGAGAGAGTGGTGGGCTAGAGTGTCAAGGGTACTCTAGATTACTTCTCCTCTACATTTCCTCTTCTGCTCTGTTTCTTCCTTCACAAATTTAAGGGGGCAAAAGAAGGCCTGCAGACAGAGGTGGGTGTGCTACTGGGTAAGGGGGAAGCATTTGGCACTTGCCTTAGGCACTTGGGGTCTTGGGTCAGTCCTATGGACAATCAGCTTCTTTTAATAACTTCTAATCTACCTTTTTTGCCCTGCTGGCTCTCAAGGATCCTGTACTTTTTTCACCCACCCACCAAAGAACAGCTTCAGCCCAGATCTCTCACAGAACATCAAAACTTTGCAAACAGTTCTAAGCTCCAGCTGAGAGGGAGGGGGGGAAAAGTTTCGCATAGTTCACATTAGGTGCAGATACTTCTTGCTTGATCCACTGCATGCAGCAGAGGGCGCTGTGGGACAGTGTAAGCGGTGCAGTGTTCAGCTGCATGAAGAGAGGACTGGTCTGTTCCTTATTGGTCTGAAGACTCTCTAGTTCAGCCATTCTCACACATTTAGCACTGGGACCCACTTTTTAGAATGAGAATCTGCCAGGACCCGCTGGAAGTGTTGTCATGACCGAAAGTGACATCATCAAGCAGGACATTTTTTTTAACAATCCTACCCACACTTACCTAAGAGTAAGTCCCATTTACTCTCATTGTTACAAGCATATCCATAGCAGGCTGTTAAAAGTACAGTTCCCCAAATGCAGTCACGTAACATGGCAGCATCAAGTCTAATATATGGAAAATAAAATACTGAAATGAATGGGGACCCACCTGAAATTGACTGACTCGCAACCCACCTAGTGGGTCCTGACCCACAATTTGAGAAACAGTGCTCTAGTTGAATCAACTGGGGTGGCTGCAGCCATAGGTGGTAACCAGTCCTCTCCTCTTCCAGGCTGTCAAAAGCTGCTGTGCACTCGTTATTCAGAATTCCCACAGCAAAACCTTTATAGTGGGCTGCCACCCATGCGGTGGATGCAAGTGGGGGCAGTCTGCCATGAAAGCGCACTCCCAGGAGCCGTAACTGACTAGCCTTCAAGCAAAGGGTTGGTTTGCAGTGTGTCTTGGTTGAACAATATGCACATGCTGGGCTGAGGCTGAATGTGTGAATCCAGTCCTGGGGGATGGATCAGTGACGAAGCACCTGTTCTCCATACAGAAGGTCCCAGGTTGAATCCTGGGCCCTGAATGGGTGCCGGTTGCGCAGGAAAGGAATGAGGAATGGCACAAGCTGGGGTTGTGTGATTCAGCCACTTCTCTGTGTCTGATCAGTGGTTGTGTGGAAGGCAACTCAGAAGCTCCAGATTTGCCACCATCTGTTCTACAGCACTAGTGTTTTGGCCAATAGCACCTCAGTGGGAACTCTACTTCCAGTCCCTCCCTCCACACACTTGCTATTTTCCAAGAGGGAACCCTCCCCAATTGGGACCCTGGCAGAAGGTTACAGCCTCCCCATACCTATTTTTTTTAAAGAAAATTAAAGCGCTTTGATCACAGTGATATGTCTAATGTCCCATGTGGTTTGGTCCTAAAACAAACCTTTTTGATTGACTGCCACAGTAGTGAAAGGCTTAGGCTGCAATCCTAACCGCACTTTCCTGAGAGTAAGCCCCACTGAACAAAATAGAACTTACTTCTGAGTAGACCTGATGAGGCTTGTGCCCTTGCAGGAAAACCTTTGCAACCAGAAATGAGGATTGAGCTGTTTTTTGTTTTTTTGTTTTTTTTAAAGTCATTTTATTTCCCATTCCTATTGAGGCTAAGAAAGGGGTATGGCAGTAGGTGTGGAAGAAACTGGACTCTGCAGGAAAGCATTGATATCATGCAGGAAAGGCGACTGAAGAAATAAGTCTCTAACTGGGTTGTGTCTTGGGAAAACCTGTCACAGCTTCATGGTTTGAGGGGAGGAGACTGGCTTCTGGAGTCCCATTGATGTTAAAAAGAAGATAAATCTCTCTCTCCTGTAATTACAGCTCTGCTTACTTTTGGCTCTCCCTTGGTTGCTTTCCTCCTCTTGGCATCTCTCATGCATGACATTAAATTTGCCACTCTTAAAACACACACGCAGAGTTTGCTTTTGGTTGACACTTGTGGCATTCTGCATTGACAGTGTGCCTGGCGCACACTCTACCTCTGTTTCCAAAGGGTAATTCCCATTTTTTTGCAACCTGTCCCTATTGTATGTTCCTTTTTTTACCTTTTGGGAATGCTACCTTTAGATAGTGTTAATGTAGATGTCTGAAGTTGGCACATTTTAGGTTTCAACCAGGGTGGCTAGTAGTTGAATCTCTCTCTCTCTGTGCATGTGTATTAATGCAAACACATGAACACTTAAGGCAGTGCCTTCAGCCTTTTTCGTGCCATAACTCCAGAACAAGGTGACTTATTATTAATTTGGAAACTACATTGCATTTAATTAATTGCAAGAAGACTATGCGCTGCCTGCAGGGGCCCACTCACAGGGAAAATGTGTACAGTTAAGTTCTTTTCTAGGACACAAGGCTAAAAAAGTGGACGTGTCCTGGAAACAGAAGGCGTCCGGTCACCTTGTCCCAAGACAATTAATTATGAATGAATGAAGTGTGAGACTGCGGACCTAATGCCAATCCTCTCCCAAGACCCAGTCCACCCACCCTTCCCCCTGCTCTGTTGCCCCCTACCTCTTGTGCCTTCCCAACAACCCAGCCTTAGGAGCTGAGGGGCAAGACAGGGAGAAGAAGCTGTGCAGGGTTATATCAAGAACTCGGTTTTGATAAGGTAGGAACGTTACTGGATTGGATCCAAGCCCTCTCTTGCACAGGCTTTGAGAGGTTGCCACAAGCCCCCAAATGAGGCTTCACTGCTCCATTGGGGTTGCAACCCACAGGCTGAAGAGCACTGCGTTAAGGCATTGCGTGGGTCATGCCCATCCATGAAGGGGTCAGCCAATTGGTGAGGGTCATTCACTGCATACCTCTGCCCACCCAACTCCAGAGGCTGGTATCAGCTGACTGTGCAAGAGAGGAACGTGGTGAGCTAGACGTTCTAGCCCCGACAGTCTAGCCCACTACTCTCCTTTCCTCTGCACTTCTTCTCCCACTCCATTCCCCTCTTATTTGATCGATCTGTGGAATGGGAGGAGCATCAGCAGTGACCAATGCATTGCCACCCAAGGGGAGGTCTGGCGGCATTTGGTGCAATGCTTGGGGCTTTAGGAGAACTTGGGTCAGCCCTTACACCATTGAGCCCACAGCCTACCTTTTCACACATGGCAGCTGCTGGTAGGACATGATCATCAGAGCCTGTATGCTTCTCAAACATCACTTTAATCGACAGTACTTGGCTTACGTTTGATGGAGAACAGTTGTGCAACACATTGATACAGTGTGCAGGAGACAGCAAAGTCTTCATTGGTGTGCAAGTAGGGGAAGTGTGCAGGGAGTCCTTGGATGGTGATAACTCCTAGTCTGGGAATTGGGGCATGTCCTTGTTTTCATTTGTGACCTGTAGGAGGTCATAAGCCTGCTCTCCAAATGAAGATTTTGCCTTAAAGAAACAGGGAAAAGAGTTCTGTGATTCCACCTAATGCACGCATTGAGGTTTAATCAACATGTTTTAATGGCTGAGAGTCTGTTGCCTCTATGTGGCACTCGCATCTGTAAGATGCAGTGATGGGCAGTTTCTTTCTGCAAGGGGGAGGCATGTTACAGTGCCCTGTCCCGTCCCGTCCCCCGCTCTCTGCCAGCAGGTTAACTCCTACAAAGATGTGTCCTCTGAAATTGGATGGCAGTAATTAGTCAGTAACTGACACTGACATTGTCCCTTATCCTAATTTATTAATATCAGTCTTAGCTCCTCCTTCAAATGCTCTTGTGACTTAAAAGTACATGGTAGTTTAAAGAGATAGCTGTCATTCTCCCCCACCCCCCAGATTTCATTTTGAGAGTATGCATTGCTCAGGATCGGAGCCCTCCCAGGAGTCTTGCAATGCCCCTTTGCAATGTTCCACCCCTCACAAGAAGAGGGAGTTGTGTAACATGAGGAATGAGGCTGCCTGGGCTAAAATTGAGAGCATTCCAGTGCAATATTATGCATGTTTACTCAGAAGTAAGTCCAGTGGGACTTACTCCTAGACAAGTGTGTATAATATTGCAGCCTTCGAGTTTTCTGAGTGGCTGCCACCCTATGGTCAGCTGCAGCTTGTGGGCTATCATGAGATGAAAAGGTTCTCAGGCTCTGGGATGACCCCAAGTTGGCTGTTGGATCTCTCTAAACAGGAAAGGATCTATGAAGCACTTGCTGGTCAGGTTAAGTCTTTGGTTGAACAACAAGATCTCCTTACAGCTGGTGATTTCCCTTCTGCAACTTGGCTTCAGTTTCATTCCTCTCTGCTTCTTGGTTCCAACTCCTGACCAGCACCAGTTTGCTCTGGACAGCTCTCCATAGGTTTGGGGGGGGAGGGGGGAGGTGTGTGTGTGTGAGAGAGAGATCCATTGGGGGCAACAAGTGTTTGGAGTCCACAGATTCCTTAGAAAGTCTGCCCTTGGGGGTGGCAGACTAAGGATGCCTTCAGGTATATAGACCATAGAAGGATACTGATCAGAACAACTCCTTGTGGGTTTCAATATCATTTTGCTCTGAACAACTCCTCTTGGGCTTCAGGTATTGTCGTACACTTGTCTTACACTCCCAGGGCTTTGGAGTGCTCAGAGTTGTTGGTTCTGAACCCTAGAGCCCTCAAAGATCCCTGTTCGGTAGTACTGCCACCACCCTGTAAGAACCAGTGTCTCAGTCCAGGGATACTGAGACCCTCTAGGCTTAACTATATCCCTTGTAGGCACTGAGCACTTTCTTTACTTAAAGTCTCAGTCCTCAAGTTACTAGTCCACAATGAGGATTTGGTAGCTTGCTGAACGGCTAGGCAGGATTCTGAACCTTTGTCCCCAACAGACAATGAACAACTTAGTAAAGGGATTTTTACTTTATTAAGTACGAAGGGTTACAAAAAGTTACAAAAGGCAGCAAATGCTAGAGGCATAAAAACTTCTAGGAAACATATCAGCATAAAACAACAAAGCTAACTGGCTAACTCTATTATTCTCTAACTCTCATCTGGGTCAGCTTCTTTTGTAGATCCTCAGGCCAGTTACCTATGAGGCCACATGGTCCTGACGGGACAGGATGTGCACCCACCACCTATCTCACCAAGAGACAAAGACCAAAAGACCCTGTCCTCTGGAAGTGGGGCTGGATGCTAGTCCTCTCAGCTCTTCCCTTCCCCCCTGGAGATCTACAGCTGCATTCCATCCGTGATGGGTGTCTTTCTGGCTGCCTAGGTGCTACATTATCACCTTCCATTGAGTTGTAAATTTCTAGCAGCTAGGAACTGCAAGCCACTTCTGTGTTACTGTTTTAGCTTGGTTCAGGCTTTACATGTTACTAGGCCTAAACTGTACATATTCATGACAGGTATGCTTGAGGCATTTTGGGTATTTTTGATGCTGGCAAAATGTGATACCCTTGCGACAGGTCCTTCTCGCAAGAATGGGCCCATGCAACAAGCAAATTGGAACTTTATGGCATGATTGTCGGGAAAGTTGATTAAAGTGTAGGAGAATCATTAAGGCAGAGAAACTCCTTGAAGGATTGGGGCACCCAGGTGCTCTGTCTCTCTCTTGCTAATTAGATAAAGCCATCTGTGAAGATGGACAGGAGATGGCGACAGGCTGGATTGTGGATGAAGGGAAGGAACTGCGTTGAGTCCATGCCACACTGCTGGTTCTATGCCGTCGATAAAAGGTCGGCAGTGTCGCCACGCCGTCACTTCCTCAGAATGGCTGACTGGCAGACAAGCTTTCCACGGCTGCCCCTGTGATGGATGTCTGGGGAGGCAGGCAAGAAGACGACTGTCAGGATGTCTGCCAAACTTTTCTCTTGCCCATATAGGCTTGTCTGGCTTCTAGGAAGAGGAGAGAATTTTCTGCAGTGGAAAAATCTCCCTGAATGTCCTGTGGGCGGGGAGGGGGGGTTGTTGATGGCGCAAAGTAGCCAAGCTCTCCCTCCCCCCCCCATTAAGTATGATTTCATGCTATAAGTCACTCAGGGGGTTTGGTTCTTAACCCCTGCACATTTTCTCGCTGTTGGTAGGGGGCAGTGTTGCTAAGTGGGGTTTCAGATTCATTTTAAACAAAAAAAAATTGTGATTAATCTTTGTCATTGAAAGAAGTGGAGCTAATTTCAATAATAGCACCCAGCAAATTAATCAATTCCAGTTGAAGAATGTAATTGTTGGACAAATATTCAGCAAAGGAAGGCAGGCGTGGGGGGGGGCCATCAACTTTCCCTGTGAAATGAGGGTGGAGAGGAGATGGATGGGCTACTATTGGTCATTTTTCTGTCATGGTGAATGCCTCTTAATTAGGACACACATGCCTGGTTTTCAGAAGTTGTGTGAGAAGGGGGATCAACCCCTACTTTGGTCTGTAGTGCCTTGCAGAATGCACCAGTCCAATGTTGTTTGGGTTGGGTGACATCCTAATCATCTAGTTTAGGAAGTCACAGGACATAGAGGGTATATTCTGAGAGGCAATTCCCAGTCCTGCTTCCGAGATGTTCTGTTTATTGAACCTTCCTGGGCCCAGGCTAATGCTGAACCTGCGTGGCGGTTTCCATGGAATGCCTGAGTAGAAACTAAATGGAGGCATCCATGAAATTTTGTAATGCTCTCCTTCTTCTAGTAAAGTTTTCATACCCATAACCTTTGAGGATGTGGTCAAGGTCAGAGTTACTTTTCTGTAACATGGAGAATCTGCAGAAAGCAGGGTGTGTGTAATGTCCAGTGAAATTGCCTCACTAGAGGTTAGTGATGTCCGCCTCCCAGTCTTGATCTGTCCTTCAAACCTGGCAGGCTTCTGCCTGGCTACATTCAGGACCTTGAAGAGCTCAAGAGGTAATGTACTGGAGTACCTAAACTTGGACTTCCCTCTGAAAATAGAATTCCACATCCAGTAGTTGCTTCTAGACCTCTCCTCTTCCCTTGATTTATCTGTTTCACATCTAAGGTGAGTTCATCTCCACATCTTGTGACAGTGAAGGTTTAATCCAAACATCCAGCATTGGCATAGCTGTGCCAGTGGGGCATGTGCTGTATCCTGCAGTTGGGGGTCAGTCACGGAGGCCTCCTCAAGGTAAGGCAACTCCTTAGCTTGGAGTTGTGTTGCCCTTACATCTGTACTGGAAGGTTGGTTAGGATTGTGCCCACAATCTCGTAATAAATTAATGCTGCATTGTATGGCGAAGCCCTTCCTAAAAGGGCTGAATCTGCCCTGAATCTGCCCTGAATCTTCGGCGAATCCGTTTCACTTCTGCCGAAATAAGATCCCTCAGTCCATCGAGTTCAGCAGTTTTCAACCTTTTTCATCTTGTGTCGCACTGACGAGGCATGAAAATTGTCAAGGCACATCATCAGTTTTGGGACAATGGACAAGACACACCGCATTGCTGCCTGGGGGCTCACATCCTCCAGTGGCCCTACTAATAAATAACCCTCCTCCAAACTCCCGCAGCACACCTGTGAACCATTCACAGCACACCAATGTGCCATGGCACGCTGGTTGAAAATCACCGGTCTACCTCAACACGTCTATGCTGATTGGCAATGGTTTTCCAGGGGTCTTTGCCCTGCCCAGCCTGGTGATGCTGCCAGGAACTGAACTTGTGGACGCCTGCATGCAGAGCGCCTGCTCAGAGCACATGCAGTGGCCCTTCCCCCTAGACAACTGCTTATCTCTATTGCAACTCTGCTTTTTATGGCTTGTTTTGGCATCTGAAGGCTACAGCTGGAAGCGCAGTGAGTACCAGCCAAAGTGGATTGACAGGCGACCGTGGTGGGATGCACAACCTGAACACATCCGCTGCAGGCCGGTGACGGCTCTACAATGCTGCTGCTGCTCAGCCTCTGAAAAGGCTCCCGGTTTGCTTTTTGTGTGAGCCCGTGTCAGCTCAGAAATGGGCTCCCCAAAGCCTACCTGCGTATTTTTAGGCATGACGCACCAGGATAAGCATCAGGTTATTTTTGCAGGGGTGCTCATCAATCATGTAATGACACAGCCATCAAAATAAATAGCTGATAAATGACAGTGGGGAAGGAACGGCAAGGACACACTTGGGGCCTGGGCTTCAGGGGTTGAACAGCCCCCAGATCGGACCCTCGCGTTGCACATTCTTGCTTGGTTGCTGGTTCAGTCTGTCCCCTCTGTTTAGCCGCCATCAATCATCATTAATTAGCAGTGTGCAATCGTGGTAATTACTCTCGTCCAGAAGGCGTTCTCCCCGGGTAATCATGGGCTGTTGACCCCATAACTTGCAGAATCTCAGGTGTTGTGTAAGTGTCTCTGTAGGGATTGGCTGGCAGGATATGCCTGATTTTGTGAGGAAACTGGTGATTAAGAACATAAGATGAGCCCTGCTAGATTGGGTCAAAGGTCCAGCTAGCATAGCTTCCTGTGTCTTACAGTGGTCCACCAGCTCCTCAAGGAGCCACACAAGACAACAAGAGACCTGCATCTGGTTGCCACTCCCTTGCACCTGGCATTCTGAGGTAGCCTAAAGCCAGCAGGTTGCACATACCCATTGTGGTTTGTAACCTTTGATGGACTTTTCCTCCAGAAATCTGTTCGATGCCTTTTGAAAGGCATCTAGGCCAGATGCCATCACCACATCCTGTGGCAAGGAGTTCCACAGGCTAATTACATGCTGGGTGAAGGAGTATTTCCTTTTGACTGTTCTAACTCTCTCAGCACTCAGTTTTAAAGGGTGTCCTCTGGTTCTGCTGCTGTGTGAGAGGGAAAAGAACATCCCTCTGTTCGCTCTATGATTGCTGTTTGAGACCTGATTGGCTAGGTGATTTGGTCCTGCAAGCCATGGGGGGAAGGCTTCTTGATGTTCCTGTATCTTCTGGAGTATTGACCAGTATTGGAGTATTCTGGTGTCTCTGTTCTTTCATTTTTGAATGCCATGAAGTCTAGATGGGTGAATGTATTGTATTGTATTGTATTGTATTGTATTGTATTCAGGCATACAATGCAACCTGAACAGTTTGGCTTTTGTGGTCTAGGTCAGTGGTTTTCAAACCTATGAGAACCAGGACCCACTTTTTAGAAATCAGGACCTGCCAGAAGTGACATCATCAGTTTAGGCTTCAAACCTAAACTGCGATCAGCCAAAGGTACCATGACACAGCGTGCTCCCTGCATAGCTTGGAATTCAAACATTCTAGCTTGGAAGCCAAAGCAGAAGGCAGACTTGGATCCTGCTCCAACCACTTAGCCCTCCCTCCTTTCCAGCGTCCCATCTTCCCACCTCCTCAGGGCTAAGCACCATGCATCTCTCCCTCAGGGAGCCCGTGCTGCCCAGGGGATCTGTACCCTGTGCTTTCAGCTCTGTATTTTCAGTGGTATCTGAGTTTGGTGCTACATGACCCACCTGAAATTGGCTTTCAACCCACTTAGTGGGCCCCGACCCACAGTTTGAGAAATGCTGGTCGAGGTGCAAGCAGACTTATGAGGAAAGGCTATGGCGTTTGGGCCTCTTCAGCCTAGAAAAGAGGCGCCTGAGGGGGGACATGATTGAGACATACAAAATTATGCAGGGGATGGACAGGGTGGATAGGGAGATGCTCTTTACACTCTCACATAATACCAGAACCAGGGGACATCCACTCAAATTGAGTGTTGGGAGAGTTAGGACAGACAAAAGAAAATATTTCTTTACTCAGTGTGTGGTTAGTCTGTGGAACTCCTTGCCACAGGATGTGGTGACGGCGTCTGGCCTGGACACCTTTAAAAGGGGATTGGACAAGTTTCTGGAGGAAAAATCCATTACGGGGTACAAGCCATGATGTGTATGCGCAACCTCCTGATTTTAGAAATGGGCTATGTCAGAAGGCCAGATGCAAGGGAGGGCACCAGGATGAGGTCTCTTGTTATCTGGTGTGCTCCCTGGGGCATTTGGTGGGCCGCTGTGAGATACAGGAAGCTGGACTAGATGGGCCTATGGCCTGATCCAGTGGGGCTGTTCTTATGTTCTTATGACTTGTCAAGGGATCTGGTTGGTGGCATGGAGTACGGAAGGTGGAGGGTTGATTTGAGAACTGGATTTGACCCAAGGCTTGTCCTAGGGGCCTGGTATGTGGGCACATGGTCCAGTGGTGGCAGCCAAAATTTTGGATCCAAGGACCACTTGGGGTACAGACATTCTGCCGTGGGCTGTAATGCAGAGTAGTTATACCACCATAACTTTGATTCCTGCTCTGTTGGAAAATATTTTACATTCCATTTTTTTAAGCACCTAATGCAGGCTGTCCATTTCTTTTCCTTTCTTTTCAAACAGGCTTGTGCAGGGTTCCTGTAGCTGCTCCACATCTTCCTTTTGTCCTTTCCTGACCACCGTTTCATAATTTTTCAGCAGCCTTAGACAGAACAATTCAGAACATATTTCCCCCTCATCTCCAGTGCTTTTTTTTTTTTTAGTCCTCTTTTAATCAATTTCTTCGGGGGTTTTTTTTCTCCATTCCTATGACTCTTCCTCTTTCCTTTCTTCCTTCTTCTCAAGTGCTTGAAATAAATTGATTTCCTTGAAAAGGATGCTGAGATAACAGGCCTATCAATTAATCACCCAAAATGGCATGAAAAGGAGGGGATGAGGTGGTTACTGACTTCTTTTCAGAATTCAAATATTACCTTTTTATTCATGCATTATTAGAGGAGTTGGATCAAAAGCGTTGGCGTGGAGAGCGGGGCTCTGCCGCGCCGTCTATTGAGGCCCTGAATAGCACTTGCAGTCATTAAATGTGGCTTCTTTGGGGTCTTTGGCACAGGTCTGATGATGTGTGTACATGTGGGGTGGATAAGAGAGAGAGAGAGTGTCTTAGAGCCTTTGGGTTGACTGAATGGAAAAATAGATTACTCTGAGGAATCAGTGGGAGTCCTTTGCACATGCACAGTGGGACAGGGAGACTCTGGGAGTAGGACAGGGTCAGCAGTCATGACCCTAAGCATAGTGCTCTGAACACTTCCTTCTCTTACTTGGTTCCAGCTGGATTGGAAAAGGAGGATGGGGCAGCAGAGATTTGTAGACACTCTAGCCCACCACTCTCCTCTCTTCCACTTCCTCTTCTGTTCTGGTTCCCTCTTCCTTTTTGCACCCAGGGAACTGGAGAAGTGGAGGTTTGCCAACTCCTCCTAATGCCACTACCTCAGTTAGCCTCACGGGCAAGCCATCCTACTCCTTGAACAAACCAGTAGGTGTTCAATGGAAACCCCTTCTCTGCCAAATTGGGGGGGGGGGGAAATTGTCAGAGGCTGTCCAGTTCCGTCACCCTCCTCTGCTTTACTCCATGTGCCAATTGCTCAGTGACTTTACATCCTTGCTCCATTGTTTAGATCTTCCAGCCTGTTAACAATCTTCCTGTCTTACCTGCCCAGTCTACATTCACTCAGGTTTGCCACTTCTTTATAACCGCTATTGGCTGGTTTCAAGAACACCCCTGGAACTCGGAGCACCCGATTAAACTGAGAGGAGAGGCTTTCCCAAGGCAGCCTCTTTCAGTCTGGGCTTTCTGGCTTTGCACAGTAGTAGCAGAGCCCTACTTTTCCCCAGTTATTTCCAGTTTACCCAGTAAGAAGAGTGAAATGAAGAACAAGGGGGAAAAGGTTCCATTGCAAATTGCCAAGCATTGCAGCGATTTTATCCTTTATTGCATCTTCAGATTCCAGTCTTAGTACACAGGCGATTTTCAGGATTCCTCTGAATCTGAAACAGATTCCAGTTCACTGTGTAAATCAGCAACAACTAGGAACTAGTGTTTTATCACTGTGTGCCTGATTTCTGACTGACAATAACTATCTTATCTGATTTTTTTGTTTTATTTTTTGTAGGTGGCAGTCTCTCCAAGCAAGACTGGACCATCCAGTGGCCAGCGACGGAGACCGGCAAGGAGAACAATCCTGCGTGCCAGTCGGAATCCATGCAGTGGATTCGAACTCACCTCTCTCCAAGCCCCAAAGCTCAGTCCAAGTGCATTCAGCGCTATTGCCATGCGGGCTTGTCTCACGGACCAGTATATACCCACGTGGACAGGCTGACTGTGGAAGGCTTTCTGGGTCTGTGCCCGCCTCTTGAGTCCGGTCACCGTTCCTTGCCTCCCTCCCCCCGACAGCGGCATGCTGCCCTCACTCCACCCCGTACCCCTAATATCGTCACCACCATGACTCCGCCCGGCACACCTCCGATCAGGAGGAGGAACAAGCTGAAACCCCCAGGCACACCGCCCCCGTCGTCCCGGAAGCTGATTCACCTTTTCCCGGGCTTCACAGCTCTGCATCGCAGCAAGTCCCATGAGTTCCAGCTGGGCAATCGTGTGGACGAGGCACACACCCCCAAGTAAGTTGATTTTTGGAGACTGGGATGGAGAAACCAGCATGAATGGATTCCTGCTCCCACCCTTGGTTGGGAAGTTTCCTCTGCACTTCTTTTGACTCCTTCTGAATTCTGGTTAGCTAGGAGAATTTCTGCAATTAATCACAGAATTAGCCTGTGCCCAGTTCGTCACGACCCTCTTCAGTTTGTCGTCCTGAGGGACAACAGGGTGGTGCTCCTCAAACATCTGGAGGGTTGTTGCATCAAAAGGGGCAAAGATTTGTTCTCCTGCTCCAGAGGGCAAGGCATATTCTAAGGGGCTTAAGTCACAGGAAGGTAGATTTTGACTGAACCTTAGGAGGAGCTCCTTAACGGCAAGGGCAGTTTGGCAATGGAATGAATTGCCAGAGGAGTGGGGGTGCTCTCTCACCGGAGGTGTTCAAGAGAGCTTGGGAAGGGTTAAGCTCTGGATTTTCATGCAAGGAGCAGGAGGTTGGACTCAATGGCCTCTAAGGCTTTCTCTGGCTCTATGATTCGGTGGCTCTGTGATTCTGTTCCATAACTGTATGATTCTCGCCCCAGGTCAGTGGCCAAGAGCCAGGACTGACTTCAAATCCAACCAACTATATGGCAACCATCTTTAGGAGCCCAGTGGGGTGACCTGGTGGTTCCTTTTCTTTTCCTATCTCATGGTGCCCAATCAGTATGCCATGCTACTGTGCCGTTCTGCCCCTTCTTTCCTTTCAGGCCAGCTGGAAGGAGAGGAGGGGTAGAGAATGGCATGGTCACAGCATGCACTCCATCTTCAAAGATGGAGAGAGGGAAAGAGGACAAGAGAGCAGAGGGAGAGAAGGGGGATGACTGGGGAGAGTGAGGAGATACATTGAGGCTTAGGGCTTGACCTCTAAGCAACCGCTCCAATCAAAGGGGGTTGACCAAAACAACCCCTCCAGTCAGGCACTCCCTGCCAATCTACTCCTTGAAGGAGTAGATTGGCAGGAAATGCCTGCTTCTCTTGCTTCTCTTCTTCCCACTTCTTATGATCATAAGAAGAGCCCTGATGGATCAAGGGCTCATTCAGTCCAGCTTTCTATGTCTCACAGTGGCCCACCAGATGCCTCAGGGAGCAGAATGCCAAATGCAAGGGAGGGCACCAGGATGCAGGTCTCTTGTTGTCTTGTGTGTTCCCTGAGGCATTTGGTGGGCCACTGCGAGATACAGGAAGCTGGACTAGATGGGCCTGATCCATGGGCCTGATCCATTGGGGCTCTTCTTATGTTCTTTTGAGCACCCAAGACAACAAGAGACACCTGCCTCCTTTTGTCACTCCCTTGTATTTGGCATTCAGAGACAACATATTTCTAAAACAAAGAGGCTATGTATACCTACCATAGCTTGTAACCTGTGATGGACTTTTCCTCTATCAATTCAATCTCCTTTTAAAGGCATCTAGGCCAGATGCCATCACCACATCCACTCTCCTTCTCCATGCTTTCTCAACACCCTAGCCCAGCAGATGCCAAACCCCAGCCCACTGGCTGGATCTGGCACCCATGCAAACCCTTCCCCTGTGTGAACGGAGCTTACTGTTCCACTGAGCAGCTTTGTATCAGTGCCTCTGATCTCCCCTGAACTTCATGCCAGGCAGCTATTTCTTTTGCCCTTTGCCTCAGCAGCCTCTGCGCCCCAATTTCCAGGCAGGCTGCCTGGCATGAAGTTTGGGGGAGATTAGAGGCTGTTCAGCAGAACGGTAAGTTCCATTTGCACCAGTGGAGAGTTTGGAGACCGCAGCTCTAGCCCAACACTTTCCTCCATGTTCTTTGAAGCTCTAGCCCATCATTCTCCTCTCCTCACCACTTCCTCTTCTGCTCTAGTCCTCTTTTCTTTTTCTAACCCAAGGGGAGGGAGAATGAAGAGCAGCAGATGGATGCTGGTACGCCTGCATGCCGGTCTGTGACCTGCAGATGGATGCCGATGGCAGGCTCTCGTCTCCTGGGGAGACCGCTGCAGTTGGCCTCGTGGATGGGCTGCCCCTGAAATTGTAGATGCTGCTACTCCAACATTGTGCCATTTCAGAGCAGCTTCTGGACCCAGTTCTTGAGAGCGTGGGTGTAAAAGAAGCAAGACAAATGCTTTAAAGTTTTGCTAGGTATCATTTTTCCTAGAAATCAAATCAGCTGGTGCAATTTCTAATGAAATAACCCAACAGAGCCTGTTTTGGTAACAAGAATCTGATCTCCTTTGGTCTTTTCTGCCTCATCCCTTTGTCTCAGCTTGGATCAATGCAAATATAAATGCTCTACATTTTCTGTGGGGGGTGGGGGGGAGTTCTTTTTTCTGATCTCTTCTGTTTTTAAATGCCTGTTTGCAAAAGGGAGGCCAGCAGTGAACTAACAAGCAGCTGACATGTCAGAGCGAGATTTTAAACCAGAGGGCGGAGAGATGGCCAGAACTGGGAGCTTCGGAAACTAGAATCCTCAATTTTGTTCCCTTAGGATAGGGAACAGGCTTTTCGACAAAGGGTTGGTTTTGTTCTGAACTGGTGTAGTGTAGCAGCTAAGAGACTGAGCTGGGACTCAGGATTGCCCTGGCTCAATTCTCGCTTCTGCCGTGAAGTCGTTAGGTGACCTTAGGCCAAACCACTCTGTGTTGTCCTCTGTCTTTTCCATCTGCAATATGGGTAGAATCACTACCTTACAGTGATGTTGTGAGGATTGCATTGAGGCAATGCACATGAAACTCTTTGTTGAAGAAGCACCATACAAATGCTAATTTTTTTTTAATGGCCTTGGGCAGGCTACTCCCTCTAAGCCCCAGCTGTAGTATGATGGTAGCAACACCTACTTACCTTGCAGGGTTGTTGTAAGGATTCTATCAAGACAAGACACCTGTAGTCCTTTATACACTCAAAGGAAGCGCTATATAAATGCTTAATGTGATTATTGTTTTGCTATCGATAGACGCAAATAGGGGCGAGGGAAGAAAGGAAGATGCTGGCAACTTTTGCACTCATTTCTCCCTGAAGTGTACATCTGGAACCAAGTGAGCTAGAAACGTGTGTGTAAGAGAGAGTGTTTGTTGAAGGAGATTGTTTCAGGTGGAATCCGAGTGTCGTAAGCACAGTGACAGAACAAAAGCAAGCTGAGCCCTTGATGCCCAGTCCCAATCGCACATCCTTGAGTTCCCAATTCCTGTTTGAGGAAGGTGTCATTCATTGAGAGCAGTGCTAACCAGGGCTCCACTCCCCTTCCCCAGTTGTTGGTACACAGTCCTCACTGCTTTTTGTGTTAGATGATAGTGTCCAGAGCTTTGTGGTTGAGGGGAACAAAGACTTATAACACTGGGGAGGGTTCAGTTAGGGGGTTATAAAACAATGCTGGGTGCAGAGGGAGTGGACAGAGATGCCTGCTCTCTCCTCCGCCCCCTCCCCAAATACTTGACCTATCTGGAGGGGCATCCAGTGAATTTAATTACTGGGCGATTCTTGTCCAACAAAAGAACTTGCCTCTTCTCCCCCCCCCCCCCAAATCATAAATTTGTGGAGTTTGCTGCTATGACACCTGGTGATGGCCGCTGGCTTAGCTGGATCTACGAAGGAATGAGAACTATTCATGCTCTAACAGTTGCTATGGAAGCAGAGGTGATAGAATAGCTGTTGTCAGAGTGGGCAACAGAGGGGGAAGTGGGATTGCCTCATGGGCTTCCTCCCTGGAAGCCTACAAGGGTTAGCACCTGATGGAGCATGGTGGAATGCTGGATGAGATGAATCTTTTAGCCTGATCCTGCAAGAATCTCCTTAGGTTCTTAGTACAAAACAAAAGAAACTTTGATTTGTTACCTGTTGTATTGTAGCCTATGGGGGTTGCATTTTCTCTGATTTGTGCTTTTGCTTTTGTGGATGAAAGGGTGTTTGATAAGGCATGGATATGATGCCGTGCTTAACTGTTTGTTGTTTTTTTTAATAGCCTACAGCTGAGTGGGCAAACTTTTCGGCCCAGTTTAAGGGCATATGGGGAAGCTACAGAGGGGGAACCATCATACAGGCTTGTCGGAATGACCATCATCACTTTGAAGCTCAGTGGGGGGGGGGCGGAATATTTTGCACTCCATTCTTTTAAGACATGGCGTTCCCTGTCCACTTGTGACTTCCTTTACTGCTTTCATTTTTTAAATTGGAGGAGCTCTGGGGAGGGAAATGGGACGTTTTTCCTTACTTATCCTTTCTCCATTGTTTACAGCCTGTTCTTTGAGACTGGTACCCAGGATTGTGTCTGAGGCCTGCATCACACCCAAGCAGGGCACACGCTTGCCCATGTGCAGTCGTGGCAGTGCCACTCAGTTGGCATGCACCAGTGCTACTCCTTGGTCTGATGTAGCATTGACCAGAGAAATGGTCATGCTGTATCTGTGCAGGGAAGGGCTGATGGGTTGTCCAGGTTGTTGCAGCTTCCTGACACTGTGTCTGGGAGCAAGATAGCTACATTTGGGTGGCCAACGCCAGAATGTATGTTTGTGCCTGGGAACAGGTACTGCGGGCTGGGTTATTTTTCATGGTCTGGGAACAGGCAGAGTGTCAAACTGGAGGTTCTTCTGGCCGGATGTGGGTCTTATCAACAGTTGAATTGCTTGTCACGTTTATATCCCACCAGTCAAGGGACATGTTATCCAGGTGGTGTCCCAACCTGGCACTGCCCCAGACTGCCCCATCAGCTGTGCCATTCAGCCAGCAGGGGGAGCTCTAATTCTGGGAAACCCATCTCTCTGCTTGACTAGGAGAGATCCAGAAAGCTGATAGAACCATGCCTTCCATCACAGTAAGAGCTGGCTGGTTATCTCATTGCATTATTACACAGAACTCTTTCAGTGAGTGAATGGAACGACATTTCCAAAGCAAAGTTTATTGCTGGAACAGGCAGCTTGGTCTCTCTTGTGTAAATGGGTAATACAGTGATGTAATAAAAGAGGATAAGTGTGGCACAGTGATTAGAGTGTCAGATCAGAACTGGGGAGACCTGGGTTCTAAGCCCCACATAGCTATTAAATTCACTAGGTGACCTTGGGCAGTCTTTTCTCTCTCTCTCTCTCTCTCTCTCTCTCTCTCTCTCTCTCTCTCTCTCTCTCTCTCTCTCTCTCTCTCAGTTATTACAAGGGGAGGGGAAATGTAATGTAAGATATACATATACATATATATAAAATGGCAGAATGTTTGACTCTGTGGATATGCTTGAAATGCTCAGTGCTTTGGGTCTGATCCTGATCCAAGAGGACTTTTCTGCCCTCTCCTGAGTCAGATACTGGCTGGCAGTGACTCTCCTGGAGTGCAGACGTGGGAGAGGGGGACATTCCCAGCCCTATGTGTAGTTGCTTGGGGCCTCCTGCATATATAGCAGGTGTTCTGCAACTGAGCTATGCCCCCCATCCCCAAAGAGAGGATTTCCCTTGCTCCAGATTGCCCTGTGTGTCCAAACTGGGCAAATGGGAGCTACTCCTTGGTCTGATGTAGCATTGACCAGAGAAATGGTCATGCTGTATCTGTGCAGGGAAGGGCTGATGGGTTGTCCAGGTTGTTGCACATGTGATAGCTCCCTCAGTCCAGAAAGAGAGAAACTTTGGATCAGAAAGATACGGAGGGAGATATGGACGCAATAGCTGAATTACTCCAGAGAGAGAAAGAGAGAGAGAAACTTTGGACCAGCAGGACAAAAACTTCCGCAGAGCTACAGCCAATATGAATTGTGCACCAGGGCTTTTCTTCCAACCCCCTTTCTCTCTGTCCCTGTGTGCTCGTCCAAGGATGGAGCCCCAGGCAATGACGCTTTTGCCTTTCATTTCATGAATCGGTTTCTCCCTATTGAGCAGAGGTGGTGCGTACTCTAGAAATATTGAAAGGGTTGCCAGATCATTAGGTACAAATATGGCACCCCAAAAGGGAAGGGTCCCATTTCATCTAATGAACAGTTCTGCCTGGGAGAGCACTGCATGGCTTTTCTGTGTCCCCTCTATCCCGGCTGTCTTTTTCTTGACTGCAAAGATGCCTCACAATATATATTTTTTTTTAATCCAATCTTCTTGAAAAAATATTTTGTTGCCTTTTTTATATTTTTGCAAGGGGAAAAAATAGTTGGTACCTTCAGTTTGCAATAACATAATCGTTTTCCAGGTGTATGTTGTTGGCCATCACTGGTTGGTTGGTAACCTTCCGTCTCGAAAGACTATGGTAGAAGCCTACAGCACCCGGTATTCTCAGGCGGTCTCCCATCCAAGTACTAACCAGGCCTGACCCTGCTTAGCTTCCAAGATCAGACAAGATCAGGCATCTGCAGGGAAGACAGGATATTGGATTAAGGTTGGAAGGGTGCTTGACACTGGATTTAATTTGGAAGGGTGCTTGGCACCTTGTTAGCCATGGAAGCCAAGAAGAACTTCCAGAGGCAGTGCAGTTGGGAAATGACTCAAACTTTTGCGTGAGTTCCAAGCAAACGCTTGCAAAAACCTGGACCTTTGGGAGCTCTTGATTCAGATTCTTGCCCAGGCTTGAGCCTGCAACTGGTTGAGCCTTTTTGTGAGTAAAAGAAGCACTCTAAGTCTTTGGGACTTAGAAGGAACACGTTTTCTGCTGCCTCTCAGTTCCCCTTCCCCCAAAGCAAAGTGCATTTTTTTGGGGTGGGGAAGGTGGCGGCAGGTGCATCCAGGGCCCCCAGCCCCATCCTTTTCTGGTGGAGAGTGGGGCTGGTGGTCTCTGTGGGAAAATGTCTGATGAGAAATGAACACTGTTTCAGGGTGGGAGAAGGTCCTCTGAGGGTGCGCTTCCAGGTGGAAATGATTTAAAGAGCATAAGATTCCCACTGGGGCCTCTGGGACTGGTAGTCCCACCTGAGCTGTGGAAGTGCCCACTTCTGCTGAGTTAACAGGAGGGAAACAGGGAGGTGGTAGGGGCCATGGTAGTGGTCACTTTGTTCTCAAGTCTATGTGAGCAAGGCTGTGCGTGTCTCCATTCTGGCTTGCGAGCATTCAAGCAGGGGTGTTAGTTTTCTCAAGCGCCCCTGCTTGAACGCTTGCAACGTCTCTCGGGACATGTCTTGGGGCCAGCAGCTCTGTGGCAACAGCAGGGCGGGGTAGGCTTTACGTCTCGCTTGTGCTCTTCTGACAAGCCTCTGGTGGGCCAGTGGGTGAAACGGGATGCTGGAAAGTTTGTGCCTCGGGTCTGATGCGGCCCAACTCTGCCTTCGTTCAGCCAAGCTGGATAGTTAGACCAACATTGCCTCCTTGTCTCTTGTGGAACGCCCTCAGTGTCTGAAGAGGTAGCCCGGTTTAATTAGATGCCAGAGACAGTTGCGGTGGCGGGGCTGCGGGGTGTGTTATGCATTCCCTCTCTGAACATCTTTCTCTGTAATTAAACGTTTCAGGTGAGCTCAAGTGAGGCTCTGAGAGCGCCAACCAGGGCGGAAGGTAATCGTGCATCTCCAGCTGCTAATTGCAAGAGTGGGCTCTGGAGCCCCCCTCGGTTCCGTTCCAGTTGGCTGGCCCTCTTAGACTCCCCCCACCACTTCCATTGGGACTCTGACGCTTTAGGGCGAGCTCCCTTCATTTACCATCAACACCTCACAGCCCCTTTCCAGCGCTGGTTGCAAAGAGGCGAATCCTCTGCAGGCAGAGGAGTTTATGAGCTAAATTAATCGAGGGAAGAGAAAACAAATATTGAAGTGCACTCTCCCTCTCCTGCGTCCGACTGGGGGCTCATCGCTGCTGTGCAGAGGAGAAAAAAGAAGAGGGTCTGGGAAGGACCCAGGAACTGCTTGGTGGAAGAGTGGTGGTTAATTTACTCTAATGGGGCTTAATGATTTTCAGGAGGCAGTCACCAAATCTTGCCTTCTAATCCCATTAATGTTTCTGGATCATAATTAGCACATTAAAAGGAGAGCATTTTTTTTCTTTGCCAGCAGAGCTGTACAGATGTCCGTGCTGCAGGCTTTGCCTCCTTTTGGGTTGTTGACTTTCATTCTGGGTTCAAGGAAGGATGGCGCTTAGGCAAGGGCTTAAGTTGTTAATTTATGTCACCCCTATTGGAGTGAATGGCCCCTGACGTGAAATGAAAAGACCTGTCTCCTCCCCGAGGTGCTCCTAATCTAGATACTAACACAAGAGTGACAAGAGAGGAAGGGGGGACGTGGAGGCCAGGGAAGCGTAGGAGAGAATTTCAGCTGCTTTGTGGGAAATGTGAGTTTGGAGGAGGTTTGGAGAAAGAAAGAAAGAAAGAAAGAAAGAAAGAAAGAAAGAAAGAAAGAAGCAAGCGGGAGCATGCTGGAGTTCTGGGGGGTGCTTACAGGCATATGAGGCAGGAAGAAGCATTTGCAGGAGGAGACCTTTGGATGACTGAGAGTGGCGGAGCTGTAGGTGTGCAGCCAGGGCAAGACCCCCAAACCTGTTGTGGCGCTTGGAACAAGTGAAATCCTGGGAAAGAAGAGAGTACCATTGAACGTGGACAGAGCGTCCTTAACATAAGAACAGCCCCACTGGATCAGGCCAGAGGCCCATCTAGTCCAGCTTCCTGTATCTCACAGCGGCCCACCAAATGCCCCAGGGAGCACACCAGATAACAAGAGACCTCATCCTGGTGCCCTCCCTTGCATCTGGCATTCTGACTTAACCCATTCCTAAAATCAGGAGGTTGCGCATACTCATCATGGCTTGTACCCCATAATGGATTTTTCCTCCAGAAACTTGTCCAGTCCCCTTTTAAAGGCGTCCAGGCTAGACGCCAGCACCACATCCTGTGGCAAGGAGTTCCACAGACCTTCCCCCTCCATGCTCATGCCAAGATTTTGTGGACCATGAGCCAAAATTTCTAGTTGCCTTGGCCAACCCATGCAGCTCTTCTCCCTTTACTTGGCCTGGGCGGGAAAGAGGAAGGGGGAACGGCACTGCTGATTGCCCTCTGTCAAGTAGGACCAGTGGAGGAACTGTCCCCACTCACTCACCATCCTCCTTCCCACAACAGGGGAGTAGCAGCAGCAGCACTGCCTCTGTCAGTGGTGTAGCTAGCCACCCTGGAGCCCAGGGCAAAGTTAAAAATGATGCTCCCCCCACGTTATACCCAGAAGTAACGTCACTTCCAGATGTGACAGCACACCCTTGTTTTAGCTGAAAAATTTAAAAAAAATCTGCTGCCCACTTCCAGCCCCCCAAGAGGTATGAGTGGCAGTTGGAGTCTCTGGCTGCCTTCTCCCTTGCTCTGCCTCTTCTTTCCACCCCCAGTCCCCTCCTGCTTGGCTCCCAAGCCCCCAGAGCAAGGGGAGCAAGTGGCCAGAGACTACTATTCCCACTGCCACTCTTGCAAATAATTCTTATTTTGGGGCACATTTGCACACGAGCAGTGATTGCAGGGAGGCGGGCAGTTGCTCAAGTGGCCGGGCAGACCGTTGCCCCCAGGCAGCTCGCAGTCCAGGGCAGCTGCTCCACCTGCACCCTTTCTAGCTGTACCACTTGATCTCCCTGAGGTCAGGCTGCACCTCAAGACCCCAACATGTGCCCCCATCTATGCCCACATCTGCGGAGCAGAAAGGATTAAGAAACCTGCCGAAGACCTCTGCAATAGGTGATAATCCTTTTGTGCAAAACCAGACCAATCCTAGCAGCAACTGTTACCCTGCACGTGCCTGATCTCGTCTAATTTCAGAAGCTAAGCAGGGTCAGGCCTGGTTAGTACTTGGATGGGAGACCGCTGGGAATACCGGGTGCTGTAGGCTTATACCATAGTCTTTCCAGACTGAAGGTTGCCAGCCATCTCCCTATACTGAACACTATCTCCCAATCTTGCCTGATCTCGGAAGCTAAGCAGGGTCAGGCCTGGTTAGTACTTGGATGGGAGACCGCCTGGGAATACCGGGTGCTGTAGGCTTCTACCATAGTCTTTCCAGACTGAAGGTTGCCAGCCATCTCCCTATACTGAACACTATCTCCCGATCTTGTCTGATCTCGGAAGCTAAGCAGGGTCAGGCCTGGTTAGCACTTGGATGGGAGACCGCCTGGGAATACCAGGCGCTGTAGGCTTCTACCATAGTCTTTCCAGACTGAAGGTTGCCAACCATCCCCCTATACTGAACACTATCTCCCGATCTTGTCTGATCTCAGAAGCTAAGCAGGGTCAGGCCTGGTTAGTCCTTGGATGGGAGACCGCCTGGGAATACCGGGTGCTGTAGGCTTCTACCATAGTCTTTCCAGACTGAAGGTTGCCAACCATTAGACCAATCCTGCAGCTCTTTGGAACCTGCTCAATCCTCTTTCTACCCCGCAGGTAATGAAAGTGGAGGGTCTACCTAGGAATTGTCCTGAAGAGATTTGGTTCAATTTTGGCAGGCCCAAACTCTTTCATCTTATAACTTCTGCTGGGTCTGTGCGTGACAGCGCATCCTGTTTCAGTTTCAGCTTTACCCAGTGTGGTTTCAAGCCGTTTGCACGGACCAAGTTGTGTCCCAGTGCACAGCCTCTGATGAGCATGGCACACATTGGTGTATTGGGATTAGTGGAATTCAGCGGGGGATAGTGTATGTGTGGACTGAATGGGCCCCTTCTCCGATTCCATGATCAACAGAGGCAGCTGTACGATTTTGCTTTCGCAAATTGAAGTCCTTTTGATTCACAGCCCCAGAACCTCCCAATTAGTCTAGTATGTTTCTGGCCTGGATGCTGTTTGCTGATCACTAACTAAGTGCCCATGAAATGCTTAAAAAGACCCCAGGAAGTCATAAGATCCCTTTATATTACTCATTGCTTTCTGCAGTCCCATCTGTTTCCAGACTACCATCCTGTGGATGATTATGGATTGGGGATTTCCTGAAGCCCGGGGAACTGTTTGAGGAGTAATGTTGCAGAGCTTGACATCATGGGTACCAGCTGGATTCTAGGCAATGCAATTTGTCGTTGTGAGCTCCAGACAGTTAGCTTCAGTTCCAATTCCCAGCCTTAGCAAAAGAAGCGGGTGGAAACGGCACATTCGACGCACGGGCGCGGTGAAATGGAAGCCGTGGTCCGCTTCTCTGTGGCCGTCTAGAGATCCCAAAATGAAATCTTACAGTGGGGTCTATTATGAATCTGGCTTGCGTAGCGGCTGCAGCTCTGGGAACTGTGATGTCTGGAGATCTTGCAGTGGCCTGTGCTGTTAAGCTGTTTGTGGGTCTCAAGTGACATCGCTCACAAGGGTGTGAGCAAAATGCCATTGTGGAGGCAGAAGAGTTGTGGTTAGGATAGAACTATACAAGGAGATAAAGGTACAAGTGTATTTGTTCTCTTGAAGAACCAGGTAATTTAGTTCAGGGGAGACATACTTTGCCCCCCTCCCAATCAAAACGCAGAGGGTGATCTTGAGGTAGAGATTGAATTCAGGGAGACAGCTGTAGGAAAACATGTTCTAATTAGAGATGACTTCCCTTTATCTTCATGTAGTTTGGGGTACACGTATGTTTGAATCACAACAGAGAGGCAAATTTTCTAGATACCATAAATGACCATGGTCATGGAACTGACTAGAGGGGAAGCAATCCTGGACTTAGATCGCAGTGGTGCTTAGGATCCAGCGTGAGAGGTAAATGGTCTGGAACTAATTTGAAGCGGTGACCACAGCAAATTCAGTGTACATGCACATGAAAAATTGCTTTCCAATACATTCGCACTTGACTTTGAAGGAGGAAAGATCTAGGAAAATAAGGGCTAGTGAAAAAGAACCAGAGAGAGAAAGTTGTATCTAAATATTTAAAGCCACAGTAACAGAAACACAGCTAGAGTGTATACCACAGAGTTTGGTTTACCTCCAAGTCCAGGAAGGTGCCAGTGTGGTTAAGCAGACTGCCGGCAGGGTTAAAGAAGCAGAGTAAAGGAAGTTATAAAATTGAAGTCTTGCTGCATAAGAGCAAAAACGAAGCTAAACTCTGGCAAAAGTAATGGCAGTTGACATAAGAAGAGCCCCACTGGATCAGGCCATAGGCCCATCCAGTCCAGCTTCCTGAATCTCACAGCGGCCCACCAAATGCCCCAGGGAGCACACCAGAAAACAAGAGACCTCATCCTGGTGCCCTCCCTTGCATCTGGTATTCTGACAAAACCCATTTCTAAAATCAGGAGGTTGCACATACGCATCATGGCTTGTAAGCCGTAATGGATTTTTCCTCCAGAAACTTGTCCAATCCCCTTTGAAAGGCATCCAGGACAGATGCCATCACCACATCCTGTGGCAAGGAGTTCCACAGACCAACCACACGCTGAGTAAAGAAATATTTTCTTTTGTCTGTCCTAACCCGCCCAACACTCAATTTTAGTGGATGTCCCCTGGTTCTGGTATTATGTGAGAGTGTAAAGAGCATCTCCCTATCCACTCTGTCCATCCCCTCCATAATTTTGTATGTCTCAATCATGTCCCCCCTCAGGCGCCTCTTTTCTAGGCTGAAGAGGCCCAAATGCCGTAGCCTTTCCTCATAAGGTTGATATCTCTTGAAGGCGAAATTCATGTTCATACCAAGAAATCTGGGCTGGGTGACTGAGCAGGGGCCCTGTGGTGGGAATGGGGGGGCAACTTGCAATCAGTCCTGGCAACAGCTTGGACTTCCTGCCAGTTGGGACATGTGGAGCCATGCCCTTGAGTAGACTGAGCTCTGGAGGACAAAGCATGCATTTCTCTACGGGTTGGAAACTTCTAGCATCACTTTGAGTAACTGGTGAAGGTGGGGGGGAAGGGGAGGGGAGGGGAGGAATTTGCATGTGTGTGTATGTACATACACTTGGCCAACAGTCTGAGGCTAAGAGGCAAAGAAGGAAGGCCCACAGCCAGGGAGACAGACCAGGGACAGACTGCACTTGCTCCCGGTGTGGAAGGGATTGTCACTCCCGAATTGGCCTTTTCAGCCACACTAGACGCTGTGCCAGAACCACCACTCAGAGCGCGATGCCATAGTCTTTCGAGACTGAAGGTTGCCAACAGATGTATGTACATAAGCTCTGGCATGCCTCCTGCCTTTCCCAGCATTCTCCACTCAGGAGCTTTGACAGTGCTATACTGCGACCATTCTAGGAGCTCTGGCCCCTTGCACACCCCTTAGGTCTGTAATTAATGTTAATCGCCACTGTGGCATTTAGGCTGAGAGGCGCACAGTTTTCTGTAGGCTTGGAGAGAGGCGCTTCTGCGGGATCCTGCGATGAGAAGTTGTGCTTCCTTTTGCCACTTAAAAAGAAGAGAGAGAGAGAGAGAAGTGAAGGCATGATGGTGAATTTAGATGAGGATTTACATCTCCATGGTGACCTGCAGCAGAAACCTTGTGCTGCCCACCTGCTCGCTTGGAGTGCTGCGTGGGCCCAAGGTGGGGGCGGCGGGAACTCAGCTTGGCATGGATGATGCAGGTGGGCCCCATCAGGCACTGCGGGTGGTCAGGGATAAATAGATACTCTCTGTAGAAGACGGGATGCTACCTGAAGCAGGAGCTGACCTGCCGCAGTGAAACTCAGGTGAACAGCCAGCCACTGGGCAGTGAATGTCAGGGAGAAGAACTTCCCTTGCCTGTCCCAAATCTGCTTCTTATAAGTTCTCTCTCTCTCTCTCTCTCTCTGGCTTGCTTCAGTGCAGGGGGTGAGCAGAGGTCCTACAGTAGCTGGATTTGGCTCACAGACTGCCTGTGACAGAGAGGGGATTTTAGTGAAAAGGGACCTGAGAAAGTTGTACCTAAATATTTAAATCCACAATAACAGAAGCTCAGCTAGAATATATACCGCAGAGTACCACCAAGTCCAGGAGGGTACCAGGGTGGTTAAGCAAGCTGAGTCCAGGAGGACTCCGTTTTTCTGCTCACAGGCCGGCCTGTATGTGAAGCCTACTAAGGACTTTGCCAAAGGGAGTTGGGCAAGAAGCGGCTACCTCCACTGCCCACCTTCCTTCACCGCTGCAACTCCTCCCGCTCCCTGGACTGGAAAAGGAATGAAATGAGAGTCTACAGGAGAGCAGAGCGGTTGGTCCTCTCTAGCTCCCACCTCTCTTCCGTGCTTTCACTTCTGCTCCATCCGCATCTTCTGGAAGGAGAAGAAGCAGTGGCCACTGATGGAGTGCTGGGCAAAGGGGTGGCAACATGTGACTCACCGCTTTGGGAGGTGGGAAGTCTGAGGCCGTCCCTGCCCCATGGGTGTGGCTAACCGGTGTGACTCTGCTCTCCCCACATATTCAGTGTCCACATGTGTGTTGTGAGGTGGGAGGACATGATTTGTGAACTGGGCTTGAGATACTGGCTGTTCACTTCTCTGCATCTTCTTCTCTTTCTCCAGAAAGGAGCCTCTGGTTTTCAGGAGGGCAGTTTACCAAATCCCATCAACTGCCTACTCTGAGAAGGTGGTGACTCCTCTCTGTGTCTCCCCAAGTTCAACTTCTACATACTTTCCAGAATCGGCCCCCTCCCCACCTCTGCGAGAATGAGATTCTGGAGTTTGGTGTTAAAGCTTCTCTCTCTGTGGAAGGGGAAAGAAGTTTGGGTTTGGTTTGTTAACGTTCCCTTCAAAGAATTCCTGAGGTGCCTCTAATCTGAGACGTATTAAGAAGTTACACTTCAGTGCAGCAGGAAAGGGAATAATTGATCAGTGAGACTTGCGCCTTGAAATTCAGCTGACCCAGGGAAGCCAGGACAAGCCAGCAGATCAATAATTAACTGGCCAGCCTTTGATATGAAGCGCTGCCTTTTCCTGAGCCACAGGAGGAGATTTCTCTGCTCTCAGGCTTATCCCTCAAAATAACAAGAAAAGGATGCCTTGGAGCATTCGCTGATTTTTCTGTCGCTCCAAAGCTCTTCTTGCTTCAAACGTACATCACAGCCATTCTTTCTGTTCAGACTGTATGGTGTGGTTGACACGAATCTTATACTGCATCTAGAAGTTGCCCTGGGGGTCGGGCACTTGGCATAACCCCTGTGCCGCCCTGCCCCCCCATGTGTTTGCTGGCCTCTATCCTATCCCCCTGCTGTGATTATATCTTTGCTCTAAACTTCAATCTTCCCATGAAGTTTACCTGACAAAGAGGATGGGAGGAAATAATAATAATAATACAGGTATTTATATACCGCCTTTCTTGGTTGTCAGATTTCTCCTCAGACTTTAACCCAAGGCGGTTTACAAAGGTAGGCTATACTAAATCCCACTGGGGATTTTTACAATTGAAGAAGGTTCTGTCTTTCAAGAACCACACCATTTCAGATGGATCTTTAATGATCTGGTATTGCATTCTGGCCTCCATTTTCCTCCCACACAGGCTGACAGCCACCAAACAGCAGGTGGAATAACTCGGCATAACTCGGCTCAGCTTGTCAGCTGCTTCAAGGTCTCGCCGTTCACGGTGCCGGCGGCCTCGAACTGGCGACCTTCGGATGTTATCTTCAGGCAAACGGAGGCTCTGCCCTCTAGACCAGACCTCCTGCCCCCAGATGCAGTGGAAGCAGATGCAGTGGTCCATCCTCCTTCCTACTGGGTGCCATTTTAAAATTCCCAGAGGTACTGGCCCCCCCAACACAGTAGGCACATCTGGGAATTTTAAAATGGAGCCAGCAAAGAAAGAGGATGGATTGACATAGCTGCCACTCCCCCATCACCTGGTAGGTCATGGGGGCATTTACTGGGCCATGATGGGAGCTAGTGGTGGTGAGAGGAACTCTTCTTTGTCTGCTGCCCAGAAAGGAGGTGGAGGGGATCACTGGCACCCACTCCGTGTCTGTAGTCAGTGGGTGGGCACTGTCCCTGAGAAACCAGATACAGAAACATCGTTCTCTGTCTGCCCATAGCTGAACTGGGGTTACCTAGTGCAGAAATTTCCAATCCTTTTCATCTTCCAGCACACTGAAAAGTTGCTAAAATTGTCAAGGGATACCATCCATTTTTGGACAATTAACAAGGCATACCACGCTGCTAGCGTGTGGGGGGGGGCTCACATCGCCCAATGGCCCCACTAATAAATGACCCTTGGCACAATGGTTGAAAATCACTGGTCTAGAGAAATGGAGCAGCCAGAGATTCAAGACAGTTGCAAGGAAGGACTTCACACAGCGCAACCTTGGATTGTAGAACTTACGGCCACTAGCTTAGATAGCTTTAAAAGGGGGATTGGACATGTTCATGGAGGGCAGGCCTATCAATCTGCGGTCACTGTGCCTCCGAATCCCAGTTGCAGGGGAGCCAGCGGTGGGCCAGAGGGGGTGCCTTCTCCTGCTAGTGGCCTTTCCAGAATCCCAGTTGGCTGCAGCGGGAAACAAAATGCTGGTCTAGATGAACCTTGGACCCAATCCAGCAGGGCTGCTCTCGTGTCCCTGTGGCCCTTGTACTGCCTCCTTGAGGGCAGGGAGATGAATGAGCCAGCCTGTGTCTCAGGCCGGCAGCCAATCTTCTTTCTGGGTTTCATCCAGACTGCTCCAAAGTTCCTCCACAGCACAGGGAGGAAACTCACTCGGCTTTCTGTTTTGGGGGGAGGAGAAGTTGCAGGACAATGAATTGAGGGTCCTTGATACATCCCACCCCGCATTAGGCCAGCAGTGTTTCCAGCTAATCCATGGTGCATTTGGAAGGTACCAGACCACTGAATTAAACACGGCGCAAACCAGCCAACCTTGCGAGCGGCTTTTCTCCCCCATCCGTTAAACTGCATCCTTTTATTATTATTTTTCCCACCGTGCAAAATTAATTTGGGAACAGCTCGCCTGAAGGGCAAATAGTTTTCGGTACGCTGCTCCAATCTTTTATTGAAGAAGGAGCCTCTCTTGGGTGTCAGAGTTAACTGGGGAGGTGCGAGGGGGAATGGGGGGAGGAATACGGTCATGGCTGGAGGCTTGCAGTCATTGTCTGTGTGAGCGCCGCAGGTTGGGTTGACATCTGACTGGGAAGAAACTAACCCAGTCTGCTCCTATGCCTTTTGCAGTAGCTTGATGTGCAGAAATCAGCAGAGAGAGCCTTTCTCTTAGCACTGAGAGTGGCAATTCTTTTCCCCCCTTGTTAACGTCTACGCGTCAAGCTGCTATTTAAATGGACAGAAAGAGGCTGGTTGAAATACAGAGAGTTTTTTTCTAAAGAAGAAAAAGAAGCCTTTGCTATCCTTAACGAACTGAACAGGCCAACGCACATTTTGCTGTTCCAGACCTTCTCCAGGGTACATTTGGGGTGCCAATTCAAAAAAATGGCATTGGTTTTGCCTTATCATGTCTAGTTTCAGAGATGCAGCATAGCCTCATTAGTGAATGGTTCAAGCATCTTCCTTGGGAGTAAGCCATGGTGTAGGCTTCCTCATGAGGAAGTGGCTTGAACCATTCACTATCAAGACTATGCAGTATCTCCAAAACTATGATAGGGCAAAACTGATGCCATTTTTGGAATCGGCACCCCCCATTCCTAGAAAACCACCATAAATTTTGGGCAATGTTTTTCTGACCCTCAGTTTTGCAGGCCTGTGTTATCACAGAAGGGCATTCTGTGCATGCATGTTGTGGACATCTATAAGATGTGTGATGCCTGTGTGCTGTTATTCTTCCTTACTTTTGGGTGAAAACAACTATGTCAGGGAAAAGGCTAAACTAGAGCCCTGACATGCTAGTTTTCCATGTGCAGGGATTTTTTTTTTAATGGACCATTTGGAGTCACCTCTGCAGTATTACGTGGAGTGGTACATCCCTACCAGCCGACCAGTGGGGTTTGGGATTTAACCCAAGACCCATGCTGAGCCAAACAGGTCCGAGGCTTGCTGAGCCTGTCTGAAGGGTACACATGGGCCTGTTCCCTGGAAAACAGTTCTTGGATTGTTCTCTCTAAATGTCCCCATCTTCAGACTCGGTCTCTGGCATGTCCAGCTAGGTCAGGGAAAAACCTTGGTCCGTGAAACCCTGGGAAGCCACTTCCAGTGTGGGATGATACTGAGAAATAACCAGACCAAAGGTCTGACTCAGTCTGACAACTTCCTATGCTCATGTGACTGCTGACATGGCTATGTGGCTTTTCCAACCAACAGAGAGCGCAATGATGATGAATAGCTATAGATGCTTTAGGGCACCGGTGCCCAAACCCCGGCCCGGGGGCCACTTGTGGCCCTCACGGCCTCTCAATGTGGCCCTCAGGGAATCCCTAGTCTCCAATGAAACTCTGGCCCTCTGAAGATTTGTTGGAGCCCACTCTGGCCCAATGCAAGGGATTTGACCTCTCGCATGAGCTGTGGGATGAGGGCTCTCTCCACTGCTTGCTGTTTCACATCTGTGATGCAGTAGTTGCAACAAACAAAAGGCCAGCCTTGCTTTATGCAAGGCCTTTTATAGACCCTGAGCTGTCGCAAGCTACCTGAGCTACCTTCATTCATTCATATAAGTTCATCTTTAATATATTCATTTATGTAAACTTATGTAAATTTATTCAAATTTTAAATGTAAATGGATTCTTTTTTCCCTGGCCCCCCGACACAGTGTCAGAGAGCTGATGTGGCCCTCCTGCCAAAAACTTTGAACACCCCTGCTTTAGGGTAACAGGTAGGATGATGTGTCACACCTAGGCTGTTTCTAGCATCTACTGTGTGATGGAGGTGATCATGTAGAACAGCCCTCACAGTGGAAGGGGCAGAAACAAACATACATCCCTGAGGGTTCTGCATGAACTGATTCTCCTGCCACTCTCTGTAGTTCCTTTACCACATCTGCCCTGCAAAACCTGTTGCTAGGTTGTAACTTCCTGCCCCCTGAAGGGATCTTTGATCTCCTGCGGAGCAGCAACCCCTTTCATCTTGCTCATTGCTGCAGCCAAGGTGGAGGCGCCCCGGAGCACCAGCAGGGTTTGCACAGAGCAGCTCGCAGAAGCCTTGATCAGAGATGAGTGTCGTGGGCTGCCAGCGACTCTTATAGCCAATTAGTTTTGATGGGTGAAGGGTGCAGAAGCAGGGATGGTGTGGAGCGCCTGGTGGCGTGGTAGCTGCCACGTCCACCCTGCTTCTCAACAATTTATGGCAGCAAATACAGTACTGTGTTCCTATGTACATCTACGTAGAAATAGGTTCCATTATAGTCGATGGGGCTGACTCCCAGACAAGTGTAGCCCAATGGGATTGTAACCCAAGAGTCTTAGCACCGTAAGAGAGGGAGAAGAAATCCTTTGTGACACTGTGATGTCACTTCCAGGTTTTCCCTGGAGGAGGAGGTGCTGGTGGCTTTGTGCCTCTTGTTCCTTTTTTTGTAGAGGCTCTCCAAAGAATGTACAGTACACATTTCTGTACTGTCACCTCCAAGCCATTTTGTCCCTGAGCTAAGAAGCCTTAAATGATTTCACCTTCCCTTGTAGAGACAGTACTTTGAACCAGTTTCATTGTGAATCTCTGTCTTTCCAGCTTGCGATATCCGTTTTCCTGATGGACTGGCGAGAACTGTCCGCTGTGTTACAATTGCAGCCACAGCAGAGAAATATACATACAATTATTATGATGCTGACAGTCCCGTCCTGTCACGTCACCCCCCCTCCCCGAATCCAATTTCTAATCATCTCCAGCTTGGAATTTGCTTTCCTTGCACTGCTGGCTGAGTTGACATTTTCATCAAGCTGTTTATCCACCATCCCAGCATCTCTTTCCAGCCAGTTCACTGTACATCTGCAGTTTATTATTATTATTATTATTATAGTACCTGATCTGCATCTCTCCAGACTGCCGTTGAACTTTATCTCTTGCCGTTTTGCTAGCTGTTCATTCAATTTGGAGGGGCCCTTTTGGGACCTTTCACAGTCTGCTTGGATTTTGCCATCCTCTAGTTTGGTGCCATCCATCAAACTTGGCTGCCTCTTGGTTCATTTTACAAATTAAGTGAAATAAAACCAGACTGGAAACAGATTTGGGGGGAGACCTCACACCACTGTGCAAACTGTTCATTTCTTCTTAATGTTACTGTTCTATTTATATAGCATCATCCATGTATGAAGCGGGAGACGGAGTAAAAACTATCTTGAACAAGGGTGTCAAGCTTGTTTAATACAGAGGGCCATAGAGCATTTATGATGCTTGCTTAGGGCTGGAAGTGATGCCATTTAGCAGGAAGTGATGTCATTCAGCAGGTCAGGATCAGAATAAGCACTTTTTTCTCACTAAGGAACTCTTAGCTGCCAATAAGAGAAAATACATAAATCTTTATCGTATTTTCAAGTTATGGGAGACACCAGTCGTTTAGTCCACCCGTTTAGCAGTAACAGCTCAGCACAGCTAGGCAGCTGGGAACAGCTTATGGTGGTGCTGGGTGAGCCCAAGGGCTGGATAAAGAGCTTCTGAGGGCAGCATCTGACCCGCAGGCCTTAAGTTTGACACCCCTGATCTAGAAGTCAATAGCAGGGTGAGAGAATCAGGACACCTCTGCATGCAATTCTAGCACAATGTGTTGGGGAGATGGGGCCATTTTGAGAGAAGAACCAGAGGACAGGATTCCAGGGGACCATCTTTCTCTCTCCTGCTCCATACTTATCCTTTTTGAAACCAGCGAGTAGGAGGACTAGGTGCAGTGGAGGCTGTTCCCCCCCCCAATGGTCTGTTGAGTCCTGAGCTGGTCAGCAAAGTTGAATTCAAGTACGTTTAGGCAAGCAAGATATCGAGGAAGAGCGGCTGGTGTGCCACCTGGCAAAGGGGGTGGCATTTGGTATGCCGGGAGGTCTTGGGCCAGGACACGTTGTAGATCAGGTGTGCATCAAGAGAAGACCTACACTTCCACACTGGAGCTCCTTTCAAGCTCTCCTGTGTCGGCCATCTGGAGCCAGTGACTTGGCAGTTTTAATTTTGGCACGTTGCCCTAGATCGTCACTCGCGTCCCTTCTTGTCTCTGTCATTCAGCTGCCCTTCCTTGAAGGAGGCCTTTCAAGCGTGGCTACCTTGCATCCAAGCATGGCTACCCTTTTATCCAGCGCAGCTCAACCCAATGCAAATGAGCCGTTGGGCTTCTCTGCCAACTTTTTCACAACCTCCAGTAATCCTTCCATGTCCTTCTCATTTGAGGGTCCTATTTTGCCTGCTCTTTGACTTCTGATGTATCTGAAAACCACAATCCTTGGGAAACGCATATATATATATTTCTAAAGTGTTCCTGACAGTGTTCTTTGTAACTTCTCTTTTTCAATTTCATTTGTGTGTGTGTGTTGCCAGCATTGGTGCTCCTTTGTTTTCTCTGTCTGGACACCCATCTGCCTTTTCACAGAGGCTTCTGTGTCTTTATCGCTTCCATGCCTCTACTTACGAACGCCACTGACACCCTTGTGGATTGACTGGCACTTGCCTTAATCTGGGGGTCAGTGGAACCTCTAATTAAGAGTCCTTTTCAATCTCTGCCAAGAGTCCTGGGGAGATTTGACCTTCCTTGTCTCTCTTGTGGCTCCCTTTCAACTAACTTTAGGGTTGTGTTAGAGAGTTGGCGTTGCAAAGTGGCAAACAGCCTGCACAGCAAATCATATCGGTCAGGAACTGAATCTTCCCTGAACTGGTGAGGCAACCTTAGGACCCTATGCTATCCAAATTTCCAGCACCGATGCAGCTTCAATGCAGCCCTGAGCTTAGAGAACAAATGTTCTCTTACCTCGAGGAGGCCTCTGTGACTGCCTCCCCACTGCAGGATGCAGCACGCACCCCATTGGCATGACTGCGTCAGTGCTGGATAAGGCTGGGCCCTTAGTCAAGTCGCTCCCGCCCAGTCTCAGCTGCAGTAAGGAGGCTCAACTGGCTGACTCAGGCTGCAGTCCTATAAGGCCTTCCTGGGAGAAAGCACCATTGAATACAATAGGACTTCTAAGTAGACATGCAGAGGACTGTGCCCTTACACTTTGAGTGCCTTCTGCTCACACTTTTGCCAGCTGGCTGCCTCCTTCCTGCTTTCCTGACCCCGCAAAGCATTCTGGGGCGCAACCTGGCTGCCGTTCGTGGTTGTCTGGGCAATAACAGATGCACCTAATGACTGTGGGTTTGCAGAATGTACCCTGGTCATTAAGTAATGCATACCTGTAGTGCCTACCCCACAAGCTTGTTGTAAAGATTGCATCAAGACAGTACACATAAAGAGTTTTGCAGTCTCAAAAAAACATTCTACAAATGCTAAATGTCCTTATGATGTTGCTTATCCCCAAATGTTCTCTGGGTCCAGCTGTGCTGTCTTACCCCTTACTGAACCCCTGAAGCTCTGCCTGTTTTGTTTACTGTCCCCGCAGGTCGATATCTTAGGAGGAACCTCCTGGTCATTTTGATTAAAAAAAAAACCTCAGGGCTATTTCAGGAGTGTTCTCATAGGCCCAAATCCTAACCAACTTTCCCACACTGACACAACTGTGCCAGTGGGGTAAGTGCTACATCCTTCAGTTGTGGGGCGATCACAGAGGCCTCCTCAAGGTTAGGGAATGTTTGTTCCCTTACTTCGGAGCTGCATTGCCCTTACCTTAGTGCTGGAAAGTTGGTTAGGATTGTGAGTTCACCCAGGGCTTTTTGCATTTGCCATTGTGTTGAAATGCCCAGGTGCCACCTGATTTGTTGTGGTGGCCTTTTCCAGGCGCCTCAGATGTACTCATTGCATCTTTCTGGAACTCTGTGAAACAGGAGTGATTTATTTCCCATCTTCGCTTAGGCTTGGAGATCTGCCAGCTTTCCAAATGTCCTGAAAAGCTATTTGATGCAATGGATGGGTGGGTGCTAAACACAGAACCCCTGATGTGCTAATGTACCCACCTTGTTGCAAGCAGCTGGCTTCCAAGTGTTGGCCTTGAAAGCATACGGCCCCCTGCTCTCAGTTCCGTGTCCTTACCTGGACTGACAGGTGAGCTTATGCCATCACAAGCAAGACAGGGATGTGCTGAAAATTGATCTGAGCAGTTCTCACCCAGAAGGGAGTGGAAAGATCTTTGAGTGAGGTGTGTTAGACTTCCTGATGCTGGAGAGCTCCTATTAAAACTCTTCCTCTCCTGCAACCCCTAGACCTGCGTGCATGCTATTAGGACAGAAAGAACATCAGAAAAGCCCAGCTGGATCAGGCCATCTAGTCCAGCTTCCTGTCTTTCTCAGTGGCCTAGCAGATGCCTCAGGGAGTACACAGAAAACAAGATACCTGTATCTTGATATCTTGCATCTGGCATTCAAAGATAGGCCAATACTTGGGGGTTACATACAGTTATTGTGACTTGTAAGCTGTGATGGATTTTTCCTCTATCAATCTGTCCAGTCCCCTTTGAACGGTATCTAGGCCAGGTGCCATCGCCACACCCTGTGGCAAGGAGTTCCACAGACTAATGGGTAAACGAATATTCTTTTTTGTCGGCTATCACTCTTTTGCCTGTCAGTTTTAGTGGACACTCCCTGTGTCTGGTGTTATGCGGGAGGGAAAAACCACTCTATCCATCCCTCTGAAATGTTCCCAGCAGTGTTGTAAGCAGATGTGGTTCTCTGTCTACGTGGAGAGTGAGTAGATATGAGTGTTCTAGGAACTGCAACCCTACTGTTGAGCATCAGTTTTATGCATGGGCATATCCTAGGAGCTGCCTGGTCTGGAGCTGAAGCATTATATGGGTTCTATGAAGCCCATGTGGCAGGCTTCCAGAACTTCAGTTTGGGCCATCACCAAGAGTAAGAGAAGCTCTAGATCGAACTTGCCTCCCCAGGCTGCCAATTCAGTCCCTGACTGCTAACTCTCCTGCAGTCACTGCCCAGGCCCAACGGTGAAGCATCTTTGCCTTTTTCCACTCCCAGCAGCTGGTATGGCCGAAGTGAGAGCCACTTCTAAATGTACTGCCAAAAATGGTGTGTGACCGAAAGAGCTAAGCAATGCTGCAGGACTGGAGAATGAGGCGGGAAAACGGCGAAATGCCACCGATCAATGGCATCTCATCTTGGGCGCGAGAAATGATGCGTGGATGTCAAGGCAGGTTCTGGAAGTCTGAGAAATGATGGTGGGGTTGATTGATGGACAGCAGACACATTAGAAGGGCACGGGGCAGAGCGCGTTCCACTGGCTTAACAGAATGCGAGTGGCGAGACGCATCACGACTCTTGGCGCAGTTAAAGCAGACAATTCAGGCTTGCAAAAAAAGAGCAGAGCGAAAGGTCCCCAGTTCTCACCTCCAAGGTTAAAGCAAGGTTCCTTCTAAGGTTGAATGGGGAGGCACTTGTTTTACTGCTTTCTGTTGGTAGCCTCTTCAGTGGCTCTCGGGGAGCTCAAACAGAAAGTAGCTACATCCTGGTCATTTAAACCAGTGATCTTGGACTTGTCAGGAGCTGGGATTGATCTTGACCCCCAGCCTGCAACACAGAGCCCCATTTCAAGCAGCTAGCAGGGGAGAGGGATGGCAGAGTTAAAGGACCACGATTTCTCTTCCTGTCCTGCCCAGTGGCCACCATTTGGTGTGCACCGCTATGGGATCATTCTGTCCCTTCTTTCTTTCCAGCACAGTTTGCGCAGGCGCGTGACATCATTTGGTCCACCTTGTGACATTACCTGGCCCCACCTCAATCTCAGATTTATGTAGGCACCCCACCAGGCAATTGCAGTCACAACAATAAAAACTGCATTAGACCTCCCGGTTGGCAGTTAGCACTCCCTGGCAGTAAAAATTGTGAGCCACTGCCCACACTTCCTGTGCTGCATCAAGCATTGGATTTGAGTGCTCTCACCAGCAGCGCCCACAGTGCACATACTTGCTGTTCTCTCTCATTTCTTGCAATATCACAGGGCACCCGGAGCCTGCTTCTCAGCTTGTACTCTTGAAGGGGCAAGCTCCTTTTACCAGGCCTTTTTGGAGGCATTTCCAACCTGCATTTGTGCAGAAGGGGTTCAGCCCTGGAGTTGTTGAAGCGCCCAGATTCTCTTAGCTGATTGGGGCAGGTGGTGGCAGGGCGAGGGGGAGAGTATGGGAAAGATTAAATGACTTAGCACCAAATGAGGTGACAAATTAAAAAAAAAAATATGCATTTTGTTGGACTGTCAGTGGGGGATGAGGACTCAGTCCCCAAAACCAATCATCAAGTGCAGGAATAAGCCTTGAGGAGCCATGCCCTCAAAGCGATGGAGGGGAGGCAAAATGGTGCATATCTCTTAATATTTTTAATTCTTAGTAATATTTAGGGCAGCAACCTGAGGTGGTGGTTTCGGGCCAAACTCCTGCTGATGCCAGTGAGGTCCGATTGGGACGGAAGGGTGTGCGCACGCCTGGTTGGGGTCAGGACATGCTGGGTCAATTTGTGATGGAACAATATGTGGCCCCGTTGTAGGAATCCCCACACCCCTCCAACTCAAGGATAAAATGCACTATCTGCATGGCAGAGGGGTGTAAGCAAGCTCAGTCCTATTTGTCTTTATCTCTGAAGGTTTCTGCTTGTTGGTCGCTGCTGTTCCTTATGCCGGCTGCACTGATTTTCAGTTTGGGTGCACATTGAGATGCAACGAGGCTGGAAATGGCAGTGACTGGGACTTATTTATTGATTTGGGGGGGGGGGTATGTTACCAAAAAGGGCTGTTATGTTTTAAGGGGAATTATTTATTTACCCTTTTGGAAACCTCAGGATCGCAGGCTGGATAACAAAACAGCGTAAAGCAGAGAAAATCCCTTGTTTAGCTTAAAGAGGAGACTGGGAGAAAGAGAACGTTCAATCAAAGATTATATTTTTATTACAAAACACACAAAGGTAAACATAATACATTTCTTGGTTCTAGTACTTGAAAAATGCACCTAGCTTTTATGGTGGTTGCATGTGCTATGTATTTGGTGCATCCGAGATGGAATCAGAAACGGATAGGTTGTAGGGAAGGATTTTAGGGGTCCCTTAATCTGCTAAACCCAGTTTGCTAACTAAAGATGGGGGAAGAAGGGAAGAATAGATGGGGAAGAAGGGGAAGAATTTCAGAAACGCAGGATAGTTACCTGTCCTGGGGAGCAGTTGGGGATGGGAGAGTCCCTTGGAGGACCTTTGCCTCCAGAGGGGCAAGCCAGAGGACCTTTGCTCCAGAGGGGCAAGCCAGCTCTCTCTCTGGCTGGAGGGGGCAGCCAGAGAGAGAGCCATGTGGCGGAGTTCTCTCTTAAAAGGGGCTTGGCTGACCTGGAAGCTGACCTAGAATGACCGGATGTATCCCAGAGCTGTGCACATGCTCAGTATACATGGTACATGGTATACATGGTACAGTACACAATGGTACACATGGAGTATGTAAAAAAAAAAAAAAAGGATGACTGGGTACCAGCCATGACTGGGGGAGGGAGGCAGTTTGCATAAGGAGCTTAAGAGTGATAAAGCTACAACAATAGAACAATAGACTTCTTCCTCCAGAGGTGCATGCTTGTTTTGCATAACAGTGATTGAATCAGGAGGCTTCCCTGCATTGCTAGAGGTTGTGCAAACTTGTGACTTCTACCAGGGCCTTGGAAAAGTGTACTGGGGGAAGGGTGTCCTGTATTCTGAGGTTTGACCTGCATGAGTTTTAGTCCATAATACATACAAAATCACAACATGGAAGGGAAAAGGAGATTTTCACGTAACAGGTATTGGTCGTGTTGGTATCCTGCTTTTCAGCTCAGCCAGTTTCCAAAGCAGCAGATGACATCATGATGGACAAAGAAAGAAAACTTAAAACAGGATGCTGGCCACAAGCAGCAGCCACAATATCGATTAGAAGTTATGGTTCAACAAAAATAAAATATTGGACAAATAAAAAGGTTTCCACCTGGCATCTGAAACTTAGCAACAAAGGCACCAAGTAGAGCTGTCGGGGGAGGGCGTTCCATAACAGGTGCCACCACCAGAAAGGCCCTCTGTTCTGTTGCTTGCCTGCCTGCCTTCTAGAGACAGGATTGTGGGGAAGACTTCAGGTGAAGATCTTAATACCCAGGCAGGTTTGTCAAGGAGGACTACAGTGAGCTCCTTCAATGAGCTGCCCCCACTAGCCAAGACCCCAGTCTCCATGTCTTCTCCCACTGTGTACATAGGCAAAGCCAGGATAATACATCATTCTCAAAACTCTCAAGGCTGTGTTCAGGGAGGATAAAGGAGGTGGTTGTGTCTGGACTATGAACAGAGATCCGCAAAGGTGAGGCTGGACAGTAGTAGAATGGCACAGGCCCAGGTCACAACACACTGAGCAGCTCCAGTCTGGCAAGGGTGAAAGATAGACTGAGGGCCCAATCCTATCCAACTTTCCAGTGTCGATGCAGCCCTGATATAAGGACACAAATGTACCCTTACCTTGAGGAGGCCTCTGTGACTGCCTCCCCCACTGCATGATTCTGTACCTGCCCTGTAGGCATAGGTGCATCAGCACTGGAAAATTGGATCGGTTTGGGCCCTTAGGCCTTAAGAACATAAGAACAGCCCCACTGGATCAGGCCATAGGTCCAGCTAGTCCAGCTTCCTGTATCTCACGGCGGCCCACCAAATGCCCCAGGGAGCACACCAGATAACAAGAGACCTGCATCCTGGTGCCCTCCCTTGCATCTGGCATTCTGACATAGCCCATTTCTAAAATCAGGAGGTTGCACATACGCATCATGGCTTGTAACCCGTAAAGGATTTGAATACCTCCCCTCCTGGTTTGTGAAGACCTTAAAACTTCATGGTCTGGAGCCTTGCACCTTACCCCTTGGTCAAGTTCCTTGTTGCCGATTGCCTGTGCTGGTGTGCGGTCACTAGGGAGCATGGGGGTTCTGACTTGGGAGAGGCTGGTTCGGAAGGTTGGAGGCTCTCAGGGTCTGAAAGTTCCACCTTTTCAGGACTCCAGTTCCAGGGGTCCCTCCGCTTTTCTCTCCATGTCAGGGACCCGGCTTTGGATCCTCCATCCTCAGATTTGGACCCAGAGCCTCCACTTGGAGTGGGGTGTGTGTGTGTGGTTGCAACAGAGACAAGCCGGTTCTCAGCCAGAGCTACATCTCTTCACCAACTCCATTCTGTGCCCAGACTGCCGCCACTCATTCGCTGCCTTCTTGCCATGAAAGTCAGATAAATTACGGCAGGTTCTTGATAATCTTTTTTTTTTTTTCTTTTTCTTCCTTTTAAATTTATTTTCCAGGAAAAGGTGGGGGTAGAAGGGGGGGGCTGTGGGGGAAAATCTCTGTTGAGAATCACTCATCCTTTCTAATAATGAGAGCTGTCACCAGCGCCGCTCGCTAGGAAATGATTTTCTCCTTAAATATTTCGTCTGTAACTGATTTATAGGTGGGAAAACAGCCAAATGCCATTGGTTAGTTGCAGAGCTTCGGGACGTGGGGCTCGGTGCCGGTCGGAGGTGATGAACGGAAGGAGCTCACTGTTCTGTGGCCTCCTCTCTGTGGTATGGGGTCCATTTAGCGCTCATCATGTTTCTGATTTTGATCGCAGTGTTATGGCCAAGGTCTAATTGGGTACTTCCAAGAAGTTGCCCAGGCAATAGCAGCGTCTCTGCTTGTTCTTTGTGTCTTGTTATGGAAACCAAGAGGGCCCACTAGAATGTTGACCTAATAGTTGTGGATTGTGCAAACTCATACAGCTGCCTTTCTCTAGGTTAGACCCTTGTTCCGTCCAGCCAGTACTCGAAATCTCAGGTGGGGAAAATGAAGGCCCAGTTTCTGAGATTTTGCAGGGAAGAGACTGAGGTCTGACGAATTTCTCAGCCCAACAGCAACCACTCCCCCTCCCCAGAAGTCCCCTTAGAGTGAAGTCCCCAGAATAACTGCTCAGGCAGCAGCCCTGTGTTCTTGGAGAAGTGAGGAGGGTACCCCTCTCTGGCTCCACTTTCTCTCAGACTGATGTTCCCCTGGTCATCGCCTGGTGCTGGGACATTCAGACAGGTCCTTCATTGTGTGATTTAAACCAGCATCATGATTTAGCATCATTTTAGGGGCATTCCGGGCACAGAAATGATGTGTCGGAGCAGGACAAGGGGATGCTTGCAGAGAGAGGAATGCTTGCAGAAGCCGAAGCATGATTGGGGCCTTGCTGGGGTCAAGGTTCAGGGAGTCAATGCAACAGAAGAGGGGAGATGCTTGGCTGTTCTGAGGAGTTGCTCGTATTGATGGAGTGGCTTGAAGGCAAGGGGCTGGGGATCCACTGACCACCGCATCCAGCCTGGCATTGTCCTCTAGAGAGCACCCTTCCAGGGTTTCTTGCTGAAGGGCCAAGGCAAGAGTGGCACAGGAAGTAAAGTACTGAAGACCAGCTGCCAGGAGATCCAGTTCAACACATATGCACAAGTACATGTATACATGGCACTGCCTAAAAGTCCTCTCCCCCCCCCCCCGAAGATGACCTCTGTCAAATTCTTACAAGTCTTTCTTGCCTTGCCCAAAATTTCTCCTGTTTTATTGCTCCCTTGGACTCTCAGATTCCGTCAACGTTGCTTCTAGGAGAATATTGGGATCAAATCTGTTCTGAAACCAATCCTATGTTTCCTGCCATCACTCTTATAGTCTTTCAGGAGGGGAAAAAGGCAGCTGCCAGCAAAGGGGGGGTGCTGCTGCCATGGTGTCATTTCTTTTTCACCCTTGTTTGTGCCCCAAATGACCACCTCAAATGTACACCCTGCAAAGTGTGTTGTATTTGGGCTGGGGGGGGGGGATGTTTCATCTGTGCACAAAGAAGGCCAATTCTATGCTTGGGATCATTAGGAAAGGTATTGAGAACAAAACGGCTAATATTATAATGCCGTTGTACAAATCGATGGTAAGGCCACAACTGGAGTATAGTGTCCAGTTCTGGTCGCCGCATCTCAAAAAAGACATAGTGGAAATGGAAAAGGTGCAAAAGAGAGCGTCTAAGATGATTACTGGGCTGGGGCACCTTCCTTATGAGGAAAGGCTACGGCGTTTGGGCCTCTTCAGCCTAGAAAAGAGACGCCTGAGGGGGGACATGACTGAGACATACAAAATTATGCAGGGGATGGACAGAGTGGATAGGGAGATGCTCTTTACACTCTCACATAACACCAGAACCAGCGGACATCCACTCAAATTGAATGCTGGGAGAGTTAGAACAGACAAAAGAAAATATTTCTTTACTCAGCGTGTGGTTGGTCTGTGGAACTCCTTGCAACAGGATGTGGTGATGGCATCTAGCCTGGACGCCTTTAAAAGCGGATTGGACAAGTTTCTGGAGGAAAAATCCATTACGGGGTACAAGCCATAATGTGTATGCACAACCTCCTGATTTTAGAAATGGGTTATGTCAGAATGCCAGATGCAAGGGAGGGCACCAGGATGAGGTCTCTTGTTATCTGGTGTGCTCCTTGGGGCATTTGGTGGGCCGCTGTGAGATACAGGAAGCTGGACTAGATGGGCCTATGGCCTGATCCAGTGGGGCTGTTCTTATGTTCTTATGTTCACTTTCAAGATATACTTCGAAGCAAGCACAGAAAACCGTTTACATGCCAAGCCTTGTCATGAACAAAGCTGCCTGGGTTGGTGGGCTGCTTTGGCTGGCCAGTTTAGTCACACGGGGGTCTGAGAACTGACAGAGTGCTGTATGCGGCGAGCCCTATAACAGTGGAATGTCCTTTTTCTGTCTTCTGTGAGATGTGTGAGAAAGATGAAATAGGTGCTGCTAATGACCCAGATCTGAAGGATAGATGGAGAGACTCGGGGGAAAGTTTTGGAGAATCTGCAGACTCATACTGTCGGAAGGAAATTCTATACGCAGGCAGTGGCTTGAAACTGGTGCTGTGGATGAGGAGGGAATGACTGAGGTTTTATCATACCCAATAGTAGGAAAGCAGAATGTGACTGCAAGGCTGATGTATGACCTTCAGTTGCCTCCAGGTCTGGCTCAAATACTACCTGCCCCCGAGACTTTGTACCAAATGCCCTTGCTACCCTTGTGCAGAGCTTTGTTGCACCACACGCTGTGGCCCCTTAGCAGAGAATACACCGCTCCTGCAGCTTTTCTGCTCCCTGCTCTCTGGATTCAAAGAAGGGGCAACAGAGTAGAAGAGGAAGTGTGGAGGAGAGTGATCAGACACACTCTAGCCCTCTCCTCTTGTCTCCTCTCTTCCACACTTCCTCTTTTCTCCTCTTCCTTCTCAAATTCAGGGATCAGGAGGAAGAGGAGGAGCAACAGAGGCCTCTGTTGTGATGTCATGTAATGGGTGGGTAGCATTTGGTATCTGGGGGGGATGCTCTTGGGCTAGCTGTGGCCTCCTAAGTGAAAAAAAAGTCTTTCAAGAGAAGGGATCCAGTGGAAGTCCCCAAGAAGCACTGTGCCCAGTAGGACTCAGAAAGATGGTGTTGGCTGCTTGGCCGTAGCATGGCGGTGATATGACAGCATGTACGGTCATATGCCAGCCAGCCAAGGGGTCATGAGGGTTGCACAACCAGTCCTGGCCATGATTCAATTATCCCTTTATCTAATGGAAGCCAACGGCTGCGATGCGTCCCCTTCCCTGCGCAAGACGTGGATATGAGCGTCACGTTTTCCTGGGCTAGGAAACAATTAGCTCCATCGGGAGAGGTTGCATAATTGTCGTTCTCTCTCTTTCTCTCCATCCCCCCCCCCCCGCCCTTGCTTACCAAGGGCTGCCAGGCGGTGGAGGTGCTGCAATGCAGTCATTTCCTACTGAGGGCTCCTCCAGATGCCCATGCTTCTTGAAGGGCATGTGCTGTAAACAGGCGCTCAGGAAGGATGTCTGTTGTTGCTCAGGAGGGCGAGTGTTTCGCCCCTGCCTCTGCTCCCCTCCCCTTAGGTGACCTCCCCAGGCCCTCGTGGCCTCCTGTGCTGCTTCTGAAGCTACTGTGTTTGGGCCCTTCCTCTGGGTGCAGAGTTTAAGAAGAGCGGGTGGCAGCTTTCTGTAATACAATCAATGCCAGATGCAGGGGAGTGTCAACAGGATGCAGGCATCTCGTTGTCTTGTATCTGGTGGGCCGCTGTGAGATACAGGAAGGTGGACTAGATGAGCCTTGGCCTGATCCAGCGGGGCTCCTGTTCTTACATTGTGCATCCAGCTTATCTACCCACCCGTTTCTGCTCAACGTTGAATATACTCAACAGAGATCAAATGTGTACACTTGTGGGCTGGGCAGAAACAGGGTTGTGCACCTGGTGGGTGTCTGAAATACCAGCATTAAACAAGGAGATTGCATGAAGCTACATGAGACTCTCCTACCGGGAATTTAGAAATGGTTTTACGAGGTTAGTGTGCTGTAGCTATGTGCTTTTCCACCAAAAAGACAATGGGGGGAGCATTTTCCTTTTACAGACCGATCCGTTAGGAATCATCAGGTCTTGCTTTGACCCTGACGCGTTGCTCATAACGCACGCCTGCTAAGAGCATCTTATTAAATTTAGTTGAGATATTTAGATTAACTCCTAGCCCCGTTTTCAGGGTGCACATGAGTGTTCAGGAAATTGATTTAAGATGAGGTCAAGTACTAGGCTTCCAGTGGCAAACCAGGGATGGTAACTGAATGTCGTTTGCTGCTCTGGGAAAGGCACTCGACCAGACGTGACTGAGCTGGGCCCTGGCTCATGTCAGCTTGCATCGGAACGAAATTGAGCTGTTGGAAAATAGCTCTGCTTATTTTCCGAAGCAAATCTGAGTTTACCCTTCTCGCCTACCCACCCCAATCTTCCCCTTTCCCTTTAAAATCCTTTCTTATCTGGCCAAAGGAAAGGGGTGACATTTCAGCCATGGGAAAGCAGAAGATTTGCTATCTCCTTCCTTTCCATCACTTGATGCACACTGCAATTACAGGAGGTTCAATTACAAGGTTCTGGTGGTACTTTGGTGATGTAGTTTCTGCAAGGGCCACTTTTGCCCTTGTTCCAGATAGGGAAGTTTTGCCTAATGAGAAGGAAAGAGAAGAGCTTAGGAGGATCAACAAAACCAGACATTCTTCCTGCTTAGATTTTAAAATCCAGACCAAGGCAGAACTCTGTTGCTTACCTTTCTTTTGAAGCAAGCTCATTCCAGGATCAACCCAATGATGAACTCCATCAGCATCTCTGTGCATGACTATCTTGGCTCATAATATGAATACCCTGACTTAACCAAAGACTTTTTATCAGAGGGTGAGGCAGAGTCACTCTGAGTTGAGTATCTCCTGTTGGATCTCGATCTTCACTGTGTATGTTATTTTGTTCTTGCCCTCCACTAGCCAACCTCTTCTATTTGAGATCTTGCTTCCTTGAATTTTTGAATGGTGTGTTCCATCACAACACCACCACTTCATTTCAGCCAATCTGGAGTTTGTCACCCTCCGCATTTTGACTGTGCTCTCCAGTTGAAGGAGGGGAGCTCTGGGCCAACAAGGAAATTGCACTGAGACAGAGATGGATTGAGGCAGCCGTTCCTAAAACATCTGTCACTTTGGTACATGGGGCTGGCAGGAAGGGGTAAGACATATTGCTCCAATCCTCACATAAAGCAGGAATCACTGCCCAGGCAGGATGAATTGGGAAGAATTAAGGGGAAAATAGCCCAGGAGAAACCACCAAACTCTCCCATCTTTGTTGCCAATGTGTTTCTTTTCTACCACAAGAGGGCAGAATTCACTTTGCTTAACTTTCATCATTCCAAAAAGAATGAAAATGTTTGTTTTGGGGTGTAGCTGGTAGCCCTAGAGAGATCTAGTGGTGTTTACAGCCCCAAGAAAATTTATTTGCGTCTGACAGCCGATGTCCTTATGTTCAGAGGTGTTGTGGTGTGATGACTCAAACATCCTTTTTGAGTAGGAGAAAGTGTCTGGATGTGTCTGGAGCGAAGAAATGAAACTTAGCCGCGCTAAATGAATGAATCTTGGCTGCAGTACAGGGTGACCCCCAATGGGAAACTTGCAGTTGGTTTCTGGGGGAATGCTGTCCCGGAGGAGCATTTTTTTGGCCGTCGTGAGAAATGGTTAATGGTGATTCATTTTCCTTTGGGGGTTGCCCTGTGACATGTTGGCTGGCTGCTCAAGCTGTCATTCCTCAGGGTTTAGCTCCCTTCCCGTGGTTCCTTGAATTTAAATCAGGGTGAGAGGCAAACATAGCTTGCTTCTAGTGCTCACAGGTATAAATGCCCATGCTTGAGAACTAGATCAAATGAGTAGAAATTGAGAGCAGTTTCCAGTTGGACATCAAGAAGAAATTCTTGATAGTCAAGGCAGTTCGGCAGTGGAACAGATTGCCAAGGGAGGTGGTAGATTCTCCCTCACTGGAGATCGTCAAGCAGAGGCTTGACAAACACCAGCTGGAGATGCTCTAGGAGAATTTCCTGCTATAGGCAGGGGGTGGACTAGCTGACCTTGTTGCACACTTCCTTGAATCTGTGAATACTAAGGTACCTCACAAGTGCACACGCAGCAGCCGGTGTATATTTTAAGCTGTGGATAGTACATTGTAAGACAATTAGGACAGTGTATTTAATCATTGTTAAATACAGAATTAAACAAACAACAAAACTACGACACAGGGAATTGCACAGGGATCAGGGAATAAATCAATCCCTAAATGATCAGGAAATAAATGTTAAACAGTATTTATTGTTTTATTTATTGCATAATTCGTCTGTGGAATGCACTGCCACAAGATGTTTTGAGGTGGGAGTTGGGGTACTAGGATGGAAAAGACCCTGTCCATTATAATCACCTATCTCCTCTCCCAAGCTGGAGGATCCTGTAGCAGTTTTCAGTGTTGACTACTAACAGTGCTCTGTTTCTACTAACAGTAGTAGACTACTAACAGTGCTCAGTCTTTGATGGTTAATATTCACCAATATTTGATCTCTGGCTGGCACATATATAATAACAAATGGTGTTTGACCTTTGACATGCGGTGGGATTTGGTTGTCAACATGCAGCTCTGTTCATTTAGGGTGTTTGGAAAGGCTGTTAGGAAAAACCTTGGGGCCATGGTGGTTGGGAATATCTTAGCGGTAGAATCAGTCTGATTACCAAAAGCATGGAGATCTGTACAAGTGCTAGTGGTAGGATTTTAGTATTGTATTGGCAACCTTCAGTCACAAAAGACTATGGTATCGCGCTCTGAAAGGTGGTTCTGGAACAACGTCTAGTGTGGCTGAAAAGGCCAATCCGGGAGTGACAATCCCTTCCACACCGGGAGCAAGTGCAGTCTGTCCCTGGTGTGTCTCCCTGGTTATGGGCCTTCCTTCTTTGCCTCTTTGCCTCAGACTGTTGGCCAAGTGTCTCTTCAAACTGGGAAAGGCCATGCTGCACAGCCTGCCTCCAAGCGGGTCGCTCAGAGGCCAGGGTTTCCCACTTGTTGAGGTCCATTCCTAAGGCCTTCAGATCCCTCTTGCAGATGTCCTTGTATCGCAGCTGTGGTCTACCTGTAGGGCGCTTTCCTTGCACGAGTTCTCCTTGGAGGAGATCCTTTGGGATCCAGCCATCATCCATTCTCACGACATGACCGAGCCAACGCAGGCGTCTCTGTTTCAGCAGTGCATACATGCTAGGGATTTTATAATGCTAGGGTAGGATTTTATTGGAAGCAATCTGGATAGGATTGGAACTCTGTGTCCTGGGTTGCTTACAGAGAGTGGTGATTCCAGGCCGGAGGCTGCCTCATAAACAGTCACAGGAGGGATTGGGGATCTGACTCCTGAGATGAGAACTGTGGGACCAGGATAGGGGGGGCGAGTGCTGCCACTTTTGCTGGCTTTTCCTTTTCCACTGCTCGACCTCTTGTGAGATCCACTTGGGCCCTCCTGTGCATGCATGGGATGTCAGGCCTTATGCAAAAAGTGCTGAGGAGCTGGCTACCAGCTGATCTCTTCTCTTGAGTGAGGAGATTGCCAATTAAGCCAAGAAAGGGGGGGGAGGAACCCAGTTGCTAGATTCCCTCCCCACTGAACATTGCAGGGAAGGCCCCCAATAGCCGTGCTAATGAGCAAGAGTTATGGTCCTTTGTGGGAAGGATGGAGTCAAGCAGAAGCATCATTCATGGAATGGGCAATGGGTCTCCTTTTATACAAAACTGCAGTTGGGCTGCTCCAAAGGAGAATGGGGCATTGGAGACGTTCTAAAATGTGTAGTGGATCTTCTACTTAGTTTTAGTTTGGGGTAAGTTTGTTATCATATTTGTAAAAGTACTCATAAGAGAACAAACCTGCAGGTGTCTCAGCTTACTGGGTTTGTATCAGGTTTGTATTTAATGCCTGCTGATACTGAAAACAAAATAATCAAGCAACTCGATGAGTGCAGCAGTTCAGAGATAAGGTGCCCATCTATGGCTGTGGGGCAAATAGCAGGGGATGAGTGAAGCCTTCACCTCCTCTTTGCTGGCTTCCCAGATCCACCTGACTGTCCCCTTTTGGAAACAGGATGCTGGACTAGTCAGCTTCTCAAGCTCATCCAGCGAGGCTCTTCTTAATTTCTGGTCTCCTTTTCTTTCTCCCAGTGTTGTAACCCTTGACAAAGAGTGTTTCCTCTCTCATGTGTTGCTTTCTCTTGCCCCTCTCTCTCAGAGCAAAGAAAAAGAACAAACCTCTGAACCTCAAGATCCACAACAGCGTGGGAAGCTGCGAGAATATCCCTGCCCAGCGCTCTCCCCTCCTCTCCGAGCGGTCCCTGAGGTCTTTCTTTGTCGGACACCCACCTTTCCTTCCTTCCACCCCGCCTGTTCACACTGAGACCACTGTTTCCACAAGTAAGTCGGGCCAGCGAGGGACATTTGGTAGGTGGGCAAAGAGAGTAAGGTGAATCTTTTCCTGCCAGGGTTGGCCAGGACTCCTGCTGCCCAAGGTGGTGTAACAAATGTTGCTCCCCATTATCTGGGACCGCATCAACTGCTGCCCTTGCTCCTCTTCCTCTTGCACCCTAGTTTCAAAAAGAAAGAGGGGAATTGAGCAGAAAAAGAAGAGAAGAGTGATGGGATGGAATCTAGGAGACCTTCTGGCCCCACCACTCTCTTCTTCTCCACACTGCCTCTTCCTTCTTTCTTTTGAATCCAGGGAGAGGTAAGAGGAAGAGGAGCAAGGCAGGCAGGCAGGCAGAGGTGGGTTCCCTCTACCCTATGAGGGAACTAAGTCAAGTGATCTCATGAATAGGCCGGGTTCAAAAGGAAAAGGGGAATGGAACAGAAGAGGGAAGGAGAAATGGTGGATTGGTGCTTTGGAGATACTCTAGCTCAGGGGTGGCTGTAGTTGCCTTTGCAGGTTCTTGTCTTGGATTGTTTGTGAGGCTTGCCACATGCAGGGGGCATCTCACTTTCCCACTTAGGAAACCATGTTGTGAATTCTCTAGTGGGGTTTGGAGTATTTAAGTTCTAACAGCATTTTGGTGGTTGTTCATTCTGGTCGTGGGGGCCATCATTCTTTTGAGCTGCCAGAATTGCTAGCCTTGTGGCCACTATTTACAGTGTTAGTCTTTATGCCTAATAAAGCTTGACTTGACTACAGTGTTAGTCCTCAGTAGTAGTTGTCTCCATGCACTGGTGTCTTAGGTTCACTGAGGACTTAACCACACCATTTTGAAAAAAGCCAGAGACCATAAGAACATAAGAACAGCCCCACTGGATCAGGCCATAGGCCCATCTAGTCCAGCTTCCTGTATCTCACAGCGGCCTACCAAATGCCCCAGGGAGCACAACAGATAACAAGAAGACCTGCAAGGCATTCTGGGAATTGTAGTTAAGAACATAAGAACAGCCCCACTGGATCAGGCCATAGGCCCATCTAGTCCAGCTTCCTGTATCTCACAGCGGCCCACCAAATGCCCCAGGGAGCACACCAGATAACAAGAAGACCTGCAAGGCTTTCTGGGAATTGTAGTTAAGAACATAAGAACAGCCCCACTGGATCAGGCCATAGGCCCATCTAGTCCAGCTTCCTGTATCTCACAGCGGCCCACCAAATGCCCCAGGGAGCACACCTGATAACAAGAGACCTGCAAGGCTTTCTGGGAATTGTAGTTAAGAACATAAGAACAGCCCCACTGGATCAGGCCATAGGCCCATCTAGTCCAGCTTCCTGTATCTCACAGCGGCCCACCAAATGCCCCAGGGAGCACACCTGATAACAAGAGACCTGCAAGGCATTCTGGGAATTGTAGTTAAGAACATAAGAACAGCCCCACTGGATCAGGCCATAGGCCCATCTAGTCCAGCTTCCTGTATCTCACAGCGGCCCAGCAAATGCTCCAGGGAGCACACCTGATAACAAGAGACCTGCAAGGCATTCTGAGAATTGTAGTTAAGAACATAAGAACAGCCCCACTGGATCAGGCCATAGGCCCATCTAGTCCAGCTTCCTGTATCTCACAGCGGCCCACCAAATGCCCCAGGGAGCACACCAGACAACAAGAGACCTCATCCTGGTGCCCTCCCTTGTATCTGGCATTCTGACATAACCCATTTCTAAAATCAGGAGGTTGCGCATACACATCATGGCTTGTACCCCATAATGGATTTTTCCTCCAGAAACTTGTCCAATCCCCTTTTAAAGGCGTCTAGGAAGTGTCTGGAGCAGTGTTCATCAACTTTGGGGTTGTGACCCCAATACATTTGTGTGGTTGCGGCAACTTAGGGGAACCAGAATGACCACCAATCATGCCAAGTCATACTGTTTGGGTGGCATGGTGCAGTATGAAGGGGCAGAGGGTTGCATACAGGCCAACATTCCACATGTGCGAGTCTTGACACGCTGCTTGCATTCTTAGGATTGTCGCTGAACCTTAATGTTAGACTTTGCTGTCTGCTGCATGTCATTCTCCATTACTCTGCAATATCCTGTCCAGCACTGGTATAAAAGTCAAGGGGTTGTATTATCTTCATGAGCAAAAATGGTTGTGCTAAGTTCAAAAAGAGCCTTCCTCTGCGGCCTGTGGGGGCGGGGAATGGGCGGCAACAGGGACGAGCGGGTTAGGAGGGAGGCCAGGATCAACAGTGGGTCCCCACCCTCCTTCATTTATTCATTCGTTTGGGTCACGGCATGGAAAAGGTTGAGGACAGCCTGCTGCTCAATGAGCAATGGATTATGGAGAACCTTGAGGAGGAAGAGGGGAAAAGTCAACCCATAGAACGTCTTCCTTTTTCTCACACACGCACACAAAGTGTGTCATTCAAAATGTCAAACACCCGTGTGGCCGCGATCCACCCCAGTTAGTAAATAGAAAGTTACTTCATCTGCATATGCTCTGAGCTGCCCTTAGCACACTTCCACCACCTTTGCGTGGTCACAAGATGGTTGAAGGCTGGTAGAAGTGTGGGCCTTTCTGCCCTTAGCAAGCGGTCTTTGAAGCCAAATGGGGACATATAAATCCCGGTTGGTCAATGTTTACGTCCACAGTAACGCCTCTTCCAGACTAATTGATATGGAGTCCAAGGGCTTTTTCTTGAGTGTGCAACCTTTGGTGGGGCTGTCTGACTTTGGCAACGCTTGTGTCAGCCGTGAGCCTTTTCGTGTCGGGTTGTCAGAGGGGGAAGACTCAGCCGCACAGCAAATGCCATCGAACAAGAGAGGCTGTCGTGATGCAAGGGTCAGAGCGTCAGCTCAGCTGTCTGCCATCAAAGCTGAGGCCCCGCGATAGCTTTTTGCTGGTGTGACCAGCAATCTGGCATGCCCCCCCCTTTGCCAAGCAAAACTCCAGCCTGATTGCCGGGGGGGGGCAGTTCCATTCACAAGCTAAACAGCAGCCTTCAGGCTGGGTGGGTGGGCGAGGGACATTTGAGCTCTTGACGCAATCTGTTTGTTGATATCTCTCCAGAGGTAGTCAGCACTGGCGTCCTCTGGCTCCTGTCCTTGAGAGCCTGTAGGGGATGGCAGGCTCTTCGGCACTGATCGTGGCTGTACTTACAGCTGAGTGGATTTGCAGGGTTAGAGTATGCAGTTGGCGATTGCTTCCCCCCATCTCTCTCCTTCCTGTGCCAAGACACAGACCATAGTTCCTGGGTATAGGGACAAAGGACTGTGCTGCTTTATATTGCGTCAGCTACTGGTTGTCTATCCGTGTATTGTCTACACTTCTAATCCCCTTTCTTTTTTAAGCTAATCTCTGAATGATGAGGTTAATGTAGTGAATAGTTTGGCTCTTGCTCTTTGGTTCATCTTGCCTGGCAAGGAATGGGTAGGAACAAAGCCTTGGTGTGCTCGTTTGAGGCTACAAAGTGACCGAGCATCACAGGCCAGCTGTGTAAATAGGATTGCCCCCACAGCGGTGGCTGGAATCTGCTACCACAAATCATTGATAGAACACCTGCTTTGTTTGCAAAGATCCCAGGTTCAGTTCCTGACAGCATGCCCTGCTGGGACTGGGAAAGGCCCCTGCTTGAGACTCTTGAGGGCTGCTGCCAGTCTGGGTCGACATTCCTGAACCAAACAGGACAAAGGTTTGACTCAGTGTGCAGCATTCTTAGTTCCTATGGATCTTTTATTGCCTTGCCATTCTGGGCAAAGCAAGACTTATGCTCCTTTCCTGTGATTTGATAAAGGGTCTTAAATGAGCCTGGAGATGGCGCAGGCCAAACTGCGGGTTCTTTGGTTTGATACAAGTTGTATGGTTTCAGCATGGAAAATAGTGACCGAACCAAAATAAATTAGGTATTAGGTATCTGAAACTGCTGTCATGCGTTCAGCACCTGCCTGGAATTTCTTAGCAAGTTTTGTAACACTCGTGTATCACTCCATATGTGTGCCATGACAGGGAGGGTATTGTAATAAGCTACATCATTATAGATGGCAGCTCTCTCTTCTCCTCCTCCTGGTTCCTGCTTGTTAACTCAGAGAGGCCAGATCATGTGTGACAAAATGGAGAAGGATCAGGGTTTGGCAATGGGTGCAGACACAGCAATGCCAGTTATGACCTCAGCTTGGAGTCCTGTTTAGGACCCTGGTATCTTTCATCCTTCCCAGGTCCTGGTAGCTGCCCCAGCCAATTTCAGTTCTCCTAGTGTTCCTGGAATTCCTCTCCCCCCCCCCCCCCCACATACACACACAAATCATCCTACAGAATTCTTCATCAGTTTCTCACTCCCAGTTTGCCCCATATTGTTTTATACAAAATTATTATTTTCAGATCATCAAACTGTCGGTTTCCTTTCAGGGCTTTCCTGCCTTGCTAGCACCAAAGCATGTTTCTCTTTTGGTGCATTCACCCCTTTTGACCTCCTCTGCACACCACCCTCAAGAAGATGTCAGGGTATCTGTGACGAGCTGTTTTGCATCCCGGAACAGCAAACCAGTAGGTTAAGAGCTGGGTGTGTTCAGAAATGTCCGGACCAAAGTGCTTTAATGGCTAAATGAGGTTCCTCCTTGTTTTTCTTTCCTGGATCCCCAGTGGTTTTGGTCGACTTTTTGTTCCTCACCCTGGGATTCTCTGAGTGGCTTCCTGGTTTGCGAGAAGTCTGTGCTCAGTTTAGGAGACTGCAAAGTGCTCTACTTGGGCTGTCTGCAAAAAAAATATTTGGACGCTGCTTTAGAGCTGTACACAGGAGGGGATGGCTTGCTCCACAGTTGTCCCTGCAGCAAGGGAGAAGCATCTTCAGATGCTGCTTCCTTGTGTCTTTCTTTCTGCGCCTTCCTTCCCCAATCTGTGCCTTTCTGAACAGGCCAGTTCCAGCACAGCTACCTCTTTCCCACTGGTGTACCCCTGCCCTCAGACGCCTCCATTTCCAGTCAGGTGCAGCAGCGCTGCACAATCACCACGGCAGTCATCTCTTCATACGGTGCATACTCTGTGGAACTCATTGCCACAAGGTGCGGCAATAGTCGCTAGCTTGGCTGGCTTGAGGAGGGGATTGAGCACCTTCATAGAGGACCAGGTCTATCAATGGCTTCTAGTCAGGATGGGCACATGCTGCTTCTGCATACTAGTTACAGGGGAACAACGGTGGGACGGAAGTACTGGGTCCCTGATGTACATATGTTCCAAGTTCTGGACGGCAGTGTCAGCGCATACACAGAGGCAGGGTCCTTCTGTTCTGGTGCTTTAGTGCAGGCATCACTCTGACTTGGAGCTGTTCCAACTTCCAAGCAAACCTCCAGAAGAAAACCAGGGCAGAAATTGGGGGATCCAGCAGAATTGGGCCCTGTCCCATCCCTGAGAAAGCATCGCTGTACTACACAAGGGCCGGCTCCCCCACCCCTGACAATCTTTCTGAACAGCGAGGCTGTCGGGAAGCTGGGAGCGCCACGGCACAGCAGACGTGTCAAGCCTGGGCTGTTTATTTGCCTGGCTTATGTCACCCACTTGGCCCTGCTCGCTTCCAAGGCACGCGGGTGCCGTTCAGGTCTCGGGCCTTGTTGTCACACCTGTCTATCAGCGGGAGACAGCCGTGGCTCGCAGGCCGTCCTGTTGTGTTTCCTGTCAGAGGGAGATGGGGAGATGCGTGACCCTGTTTTGTCACCCTCTGCATTCTGACGGGCTGCTAATTTTTATTTATTTATTTTTCTTGCCTGTTGCCTTCTGTCAGGGGAAGGCTGTTGATTCCCAGAGACGTGGTGATGCGCCTTGGCTTTTGCCTTCTGGCTCTTTGGCCCCGCTGTGAGATCCTTCTAGTTTTGTTCCTGGATATCAAACTTCTCAAAGGGGAGGAGGTGTAGAGCTTGAGTCTCTAGAAGCCAGAGGGATCCTCTGGCCCAGAGATGAGCATAGTAAGGTCCAGAAACCAGCAAGAGCCCCACAGCCCAACCCTTTGACTGCTCTCTGTCCTTGGGTAATAATCCAGCCCTTTGATGTTTCTCTCCACTCCTGTGCCCATAGTCCAGCACTGGTGCTGTCTGCCCCAACACTGCATCTGGAGTGCAGGCTGCTATATTGGTGTGTATGTGTGTACACGAAACAGCAACCAAGCAACAGCACAGCATGAGCAAGCATGTGTCCAATCCGAGGGCACAGCAGAACTGGAGGTCTTTTCCAAAACAAAAATAAGGAAATGCAAGATATATATATATATATATAATTTTCACAAACCCGCAATCAAAGTTTTGAGTGTAATTCTCTCACTAACAGCACATCTACTCAGAAGCAAGTCCCATTGTAGTCAATGGGGATTACTCCCAAGTAAGTGTGGATAGGATTGCCATTTTAGGGCCCAATCCAGTTGACCCATTCGCAAACATGCCGTAAAGCCAGCGCCGTCCGGAGCCCACCGCATGCCGCCTGGAACTGCAGACGAGCTCTGGGTGGTGGAGAGATGAGATGGGGGGAGGCATCCTAGGGTGGGCAGAAGGAGAGCGTGGGACCGGCAGAGCTCTGCTCCGACGGATCCAGACCCCTGCGTCGGGCCTCCTGACCCAACACGGGGCCACTTTGCGCTAGCTAAACAGCTGGCATAGAGTCAAGTAGCCCCATTGTGGGGCCTGCTTGCTTACCTGGGCAAAGGGAACAAATGTCCTCTTCCCCCAAGGAGCCGCCAGCAGCTGCCCAGCGTCCATTGGCTGTCGTGGCAGCCATTCTGACCCCACTGGGCACCAGACAGTGCCCAGCACCAGACAGTGCTGTTAGTCCATCCCCCAAAGTGTCCCTCGGGCAGAGAGTTTGTGTGCCTCTGGCAACCTTCCCCTTCTTCCCAGATTTCCAAGGATTAGTGCTGGTGGAATGGATGCCATATTTTATGGATGTTCTGCTTTATTTTGGGCAGTTTTTATTTCCCATATTCCAAGGCTTTAGTCTAGAATTGAAAGGTACCCCGGGAATCTTCTAATTCCTGATGATCTGTGGCTGAAGTCTAGCATCCATAACTGATGGTCCCCAATGCAGGGTTTCATTGGCAGATCTTGATGCCTAAATTCCGGCTACACTATAATCATCAAATTGGAAAACAGGTCACTGAACGCCGGTGGTGGTTATAGCCCTTTATTATCTTTCACAGCAGTTTCAGTTTTCAGAGTGACAGACAAAATATAGGGATGCATCACAGAGACAATCCGTATCCTGCAGAAGTCAATAGGGACGCCCCCGCTCCTCTTAACTTGATGGCAGCGGACTGCGCTCTGGGATCAAGTGCAGTCCAAGATGAAATGCTGCCCCAGCTCAAACCCACTGGCTGCCCTCTGTGCCATGTAACATACATTGCAAACCCCCCACCCCATCTCCCCTCCTACTCCTTCCCATTCTCTGCCAGTTTAGCAGAGAGAGCTGGGAAGAAGTGGGGTGAGGAAACAAGACTACAGGGCTAGAGTGGCTCCTCTCCCACTTCCTCTTTCCTTGCCTTACCTCTCTGCCTTTCTAAAAGGCAGGGAACTTGGAAGAGAAGGGCAGCAGTGCCATCAGCACTGTAGGATGCACTGGCTCCCCCAGCCAAGGTGTTGTGCTGGACCGAAAGCACCACCAGGTGCTTTTTGCAGACCAGCCCTATCTGGAAGGCAATTGCAAATTACAAAAGGGTAGTAGCTCAGTAGTAGAGCACCTGCTTTTTCATGAAGGAAGTCAGGCTGAAATTCTGTCTTCTATACAATTGTTAAAGGTCCAGGATCCCTAAAGTTGAAAGTTTGCCCAGCCCTGGTCTAGATCCTGATCCCGAGCGTTTGAGCAAGCTTGAGCAACTCTTGATCAAACATTAGCAACATCTCTGTCTTTCTCCAACAGTTCTCATACCATTTGGGAGGAAATCAACCTGCATCTCCTTCTCTCCTGGGTAGGAAAGCACCAATTAGCTCGAAAACCTCTGAAATCGTCTCAGCGCTACTCCTCGGCTGTATTTCAATCTCCTCTCTTGGCGCTCCCCGGCAAACAGTAGAAGTATTGTTCGTCTCTCAGATCCTTCATCCATCATCCCCTTAATGAAAATAATTACCTGCAAATCACGGAGGGTCTCTTGACGGCTTTGTTCTGGGGTTGCGATTCCTGATACACTTTAATAATAATTTTTTAGGCAATGAGCATGTTATAGAAAGTAATTAAATGCCTCGGCCAGCCTCTCGCTCTCTCTTCATAAAATAGCGGGATTTAATTGAGGCCAGCTGAAAGTTAGTGAAAATAAATCGTGGATGATAAAGCCAAGGTTTTAATTTAACTTTAGGTAAGTAACTTTAATTGCCCATGTGTTTGGTTCACAAAGGACAAGGGGGAGAGGAGGGTGGCTCATTTGTACAGTGTGATTTAGTGATGAGCAAATGGCATTTCTGAAAATAAAAAGCTCCCTTTGTCTTTGCACAGACCAGATCCTTAGCAGCACAAGCTGGCCTCTCGCTGGGGCTGTCTGCAGATAGCCTTTATTGAGACCTGGACTCTGAAAGCATGGATTCCCCAATAGAAATTGAGGCAGTACACAGATAGACAAAGACCTTCCAGTACCCAAAGCACTGTGTCTGTCTGCAGCCCCCTTCCCCCACTTTGCTGGCACACCGGCTGCCACTTCTTCTCGCACCCCATGAATTCAGAAAGAAAGAGGGACCTGGAGCAGAAGATGAAGTATGGAGGAGGAGAGAGTACTGAGCTAGTGGGTTGGAGATGCTCAAGCCCAGGGGTGTCAGACTCATTTCATACAGTGAGCCAAATAGCATTCATGGCATCTGCGGGCTGGAAGTGACATCATTAAGCAGGAAGTGATGTCATTAAGCATGACCCGAAATAAGCAATTTGTTCTCACCCGGGGACTCATCAGCTGCAAATGATAGTAGAGAAAATATGCAAATATTGATCATATTTTCAAGATATCGGAGAGCCCAGTTGTGATGCTGGCCACCCTTTCAGCAGCACTGCTTGTGCCAAGGTGTCACTTCACAGCGCAGCAGCTGAGAGGGTTGTTACTGGGAGAGCCTAAATATTGCAGAGGCTGGATAAGGAACTTCTAAGGGCTGTACCCGGACCGAAGGCCTTATGTTTGACATCCCAGCTCTAGCCTACCACTCCCGTCTCCTCTGCAATTCATCTTCCCTCCCATTCCTCTCTTCCTTTTCAAACCCATGGACTGGAAGGAGCAGTGGGGCCCGGCTGGTGGACAGAGTCGGCTGTCCCCAACACACAACCCCTTGAGTTGCTACCTCAGTCGGCTTTCCAAACTCGTAGATGGGCCAACCATGAGCGATGAAAACAGGTGCTTGCTGATGCTTGGCATGGCAGTGGAGCACTCACGAGGCTTACCCTCCCTTTTCCTCTTCTCGTGAGGAGGAAGCCAGGGTGGTCCCAATTGCTCTGGACGGGGACCCAGCGATTGATCCAGGAAGGGTGGAACTTCTAGCCACCATGTCTACTGATCTTTGCTGCTGCAGTAGCTCCTCAGTAATCCCATGTACTGTCCCAACTTGAGCCACAGGCAGCTGCTCATTTACTCCAGTCCTTCCTCTGCTCCTATTATCAGTTCAGAGCTCAGCTCAGTCTCCGGCCTGATTTTTGAATGTCTAGGGACCCCTTCCAGTTTCTTGTGATAGGAACCCAGACCGGTCCTGAGTGAGAAGGGCTTTTTAAATTTTCATTTTTTATAATAATATTATTAAAATGGAGTGTTGGGAGAGATAGGACAGACAGCGTGTAATTGGTCTATGGAACTCCTTGCCACAGGATGTGGCGATGGCATCTGACCTGGATGCCTTAAAAAGGGGATTGGGCAAATTTCTGGAGGAAAAGTTCATCACAAGTTGCAAGCCACGATAGGTGTGCAACCTCCTGAGGCAACCTCAGAACGCCAGATGCAAGGGAGGGCACCAGGATGCAGGTCTCTTGTCTTGTGTGCTCCCTGATGGTGGGCCACTGTGAGATGCAGGAAGCTGGACTGGATCTAGCGGGGTTGTTCTTATTTTATTGCATTTTATTGCTGGGTTTCCTGCTAGCTAAATAATGAAAAAAAAGCTCTGTATTCAGGGAGTGCCTTGCCTTCCAGTGACCACTTGCCCCAGAGGGCAGCTGTCTCCATCATGTCCTCTTTAGGAGCTTCTCCAAGCCGGCTATTGCTGGGAGACACAGTGCGGGAATGAGAGACCAGATCCTGCGAGGTCATTCTTTGGTGCTTCCATAACAACCCTTTGGTTCTGCCATGCATGGGAAGCAGTAACCTGAGTTGCCCCTGCACTGCAGAGGGAGCGTTGCTCTTGCGCAGGAAGTCGCATGCAAATGTAACCTTCCGAAATGGCACCTAATTAAAAACACCTCAACCTGCTATATTAAAATAGGATATGAAAGCAAACAGAGACACTTGCGGCCTCTGTATAAAGGACTCCACTGCCTGTTTGCGGAAGGATTGGCAAGTATGCCTAGGAAGCCCTGGGGTCACTGCCGAAGCCTTCCTGGTGGTGCAGGTGGTCAGATGTTAGTGGCCCATGCTTAGATCCCGGACGGATGGCGTTTTGGCCTTGGAGAATCATATTGCTTTTCCATGGACACGCCATCCGAAAGAGCAGATGCCCACTGCAAGGCTGAGAAAGTGCCGTCCTCTGGGGCAGGGCCTGCATTTATTGGTAATTATGAGTGGAAACCTGCAAAACGTCCTGAAAAGCTTTATCCTCCCTGGTCAGAAGCTGAGTGGATAGGGATAAATGTCAACAGTCTGGGCATCCGGAGGTTTTATTGCAAAGAAATTAATAATAAGAATTTCCATTTAGAATAGAACAGGCCCCTTCTATGGGGTTGAAGGCAAATTGAGAGGTGTGTTTGCTTTTGGAAGGAGACGTGCCATTCTTTCGACCCATGCATTTCTGGTGGCTTCCTTCTGTATTCTGCGCCCTGCCTAAATATGGATGGTCCTGGAGCAAACACACCCAGGCATGGCTGGGGAGGGATTAGGTCAGGGATTGGGTGCTCATGCATGGTGATTTTTAAAAAAAAATGTCATTATTTTACTGTTATGAGACAGAGATCTGGAACTGTGGGAAGGACCAGTGGGGTCAGATGGTCCGTAAGCATAAACAGTGGATCAGGGCCTTGACACCCAGCCAGAGTCCGTGTACCCAGAAATTCTCTGAAACTAGAGAAACTCTGATGAAGGACTGCTGCCTCATCATTGCTCCCTTAAAACTAGTATTCAGAGGCACACTGCTGGTGAACCTGAGGTCAGATGTGGCATTGTAAGTCATGACTAGTAGCCGTTGATATGTGTTTTTTTTCCTTCATGAAAGGGTCTAATCCCCTGAAAACTAACCCTTCATTTTTGCATTGTGGTTTCTGAGTGTGCAAACCAGTTTTCCTGTCTCATCTTGATGGCCTGATCTCATTGGCTGATTGAGTGGTTCTTCATGGACCCAGTTGGAAAGCTGAACGTCCTTGGTTCAAATTACCCTAATTGCAGGGAAAACACAGGAACACAGCAGTGTGGGAGGAAAGTTGTCTGAGCAAATTGTGTTAATTCCAGGGAAAAAATGGGGA